>NC_139557.1:103136623-103376623 GCF_965112155.1 Podarcis liolepis
ATCAGGAAGAGTTACCGACGGTGGAAGAATGGAGACTGAAATTGACTGATTATGCCGAACTGGACAAACTAACAGGGAAGATTCGGTATCAACGAGACCAAAAGTTCATCGAGGACTGGGGAAGATTTACAGATTATCTGAAAGGCATATGTGATGAACAGATAACGTTTGTCGGTTTTCAAGAGACTCTGTGAAAAACAGAGGAATATTGTTAAAAAGAAAATAAGAGGAGGGAAGGAGATATCTAAAGGCAATACTAAGTTAAGAAATGCGTTAATAATATTGACGTAAATGAAAGATCGGTAGAGGGGCTGAGGGAAGTCAAAAAAAGAGAGGAATGTGTGATAAAATGTGAATTGATTGTATAAAAAATGGTTTGTTTGTTTTTTCTTTTCTCTTTTGTGGAAAATGAATAAAAATATTATTAAAAAAAGACAGTAGTGTTTTGATCCTGGCTAAAGCAAACCAGAGTTTCCCATTACATACAAAATGGATCACACACGAGAGAAAACTGTTCAATATATTCAGTTACCTTGCATCATGTTCCGTATAAACAAGCTCAGAATGTTTTTTATTAAAATCACATAAATACACATGATGACACTGTAGGTTCTTCTGGGTGGTATAGAAGAGAATCTCATGTGTAGCCCATTCTGGGGGATGGAGGGGGGGGGGAGAGAGAAGGAAAGTCAAATTAGTGTTTTTTGCAATTATGGAAGGAACCAGGTTTTTAGTTTTGGAATTTGAGAAATCCATTGTGTTTATTTATGCTAAGTTGAAAATGTGAAAATAAAAAACCTTCCAAGCACGCACAGTAGTCTGTGTGTGACCCTTTGGATCTCAGTCACTGACCAGAAGCTTGACTTTAATGTGAAGAACGACAGATAACCAGTGCAGGCTTGAACCTTTCCTTCTCTTACACAATAAGCATGTAACAGTTTTTCATTGTTGAGTTAGATTTAGTCATCTTCCTTCAATTTAATTTTCCTGCTCCTTTTCCCCCTGCACCTGATGCAAAATATTTTATCGTGGTGAATATTAAAGTTTCCTCACAGCTAGCATAAACACGACAGCTTTGAGGATGCAGCTGTGAGCAAAAGCAGTTGGTGCAGTGCTGCAACTCCTCCCTCCTGACAGCAACGTCACTGCCACTTATTGGAATGGTCTGAAGGTGGGATAGAGCAGCAGTGAAACTGGCTCTGCGATACACCCACACAACCCTAATCTGGCCCTCCTGCCAGTGCATCCATGCAGCTCCCACCTCACTGCCACCCTGTCCTGTCAAGCCAACTTACTCCTGTTTGCAAGTACCTACTGAGCAGTGCCTGTGACATCACTCATTATAAGTGACACAAATTTCTTTCCCAGCAACACAAATGCCACCATTAACTTTTATTTTATTTGGAGGCTGAAACAGGGATCTATTTAGACAAATTACAAATGCATGGGCAACATCTGATAAACCTGAATGTTGCGAAGATTCAATAATAGAAGCCTGGTCTTCCATCTGAGATCACATTACGAAAGAAAAAGGTTTATGCTAACAGCTTACCAAAGCTAAAGACATTTGGGATGATACATTCCACTTTTGGTAATGTGTCTAATTTCACAACAATACACGCAGACTCTTCAGAATGTGCACTTTTAATTGCAGCAGCCATATATCTGTGATCTGGGCAAATTCGGATGCGCTGGATAAGGGAATTATGAAATGGTAGTGCTTCTGTACCAAGCAATATTTCATTGTTTCCTTCATCTACAATGTAAGAAAGAAAAAGCAATACTGTAAACCTAGTACAAAGAACAGCTATTGTTTCTGTGTACTTTTTGTGATTTTTATAAATGCAGTGTTTTCCTATTAAGTAGCAATGTATACATGCACGTTGATCCAGCTCAAGATAGTCATGGAACAAATTAGGTATGACAAATCTATGTCCCAGTTCTTCAAACGGAATTAGAATGCAGCTCTAAATCCCACTTACCTGAGTGCCACTGAATTAAAAGAGATTTACTGCAGAGCAGACATGTATAGGATTACACGGACTGTCACAGCTGAATGAATAAGACTGTGCTACTTCTTTTTTTTTTTGCTTGATAATGCTGTCTTAACTAATTCTAATGGCAATATTTGTACTGTCCAGGTGATAAAGATTCCATAACTAGCAAGAAGCCCACCCACCCCAAAAGCTTTCCACTCTGGATGATCTTCTGCAGCGGAAATTCCTTTGGAATGGGGTGGGCTGGCTTTTTAAGCACAGAATGGTGTGGGATGCAATCTGAATGGTTGCAGTCAGACTGGGGAAAATTGTTAGAAATAGGCAATCCCTCTTACATAAGGAGAAATACCTTCCAGTTGTAGGAGGGGCTCTCTGGATTCCACCCAATAATTTTGACAAAAGAAAAGCTTGACAAAATGTAAAGCTTTATTACTTTACATCTGGCCTTATCGTCATATTTTTGCCCCTAAAATTAGGTTGTTTCAAATGTACTGTGTCACAGATTATGAAGCAAAGCCCAACATATGGCTCTTAGATAAGAACAACTGCCAGCCTACTGATTTCATGTAGATATTGAAGAGCACAGAAGACAGAATAGATGCTCTGGGCACTTCATATGCCAATGGTCATGAGGTAGAACAGAAGTCTCCCAGCACCTACTGGGTCTATCCTATCAGGAAGGACTGAAGCCAATACAAAACTGTATCAGGGCGCTAATTTGACTCTACAATTGAATCAAGGATATTTGGGAACAATTATATTGATAGCTTGGAGTCATTCCCCTATCTCAGGCTTTGATTAGAGCCTTGGCAGAAGCCTTGGCAAAGCAGTAGGAAACTCCCTCAGAAAATCTTCCGGATCCACCAGCCACCAAGGGTGGAGAGCCAGTGGTAGTTAGGGAGATCATGCACTCACAAACTACTTCAGACCAGAAAGTCATAGAATGGATGCTGAAATTCCCCAGGTCCAATAGCCTTAAGAGACTTCACCACCAGCACCTCTGGTAGGGACACAAAACATGTCCTCTTGCTAAATCACCCTTTGTTGTAATGTGGTTTGACTGCCATTTTTTGTTGTTGCTAAAACTGTGCATGGAAACAGAAGAAGAAGAAGAGTTTGGATTTGATATCCTGCCTTTCACTCCCCTTCAGGAGTCTCAAAGCGGCTAACATTCTCCTTTCCCTTCCTCCCCCACAACAAACACTCTGTGAGGTGAGTGGGGCTGAGAGACTTCAAAGAAGTGTGACTAGCCCAAGGTCACCCAGCAGCTGCATGTGGAGGAGCGGAGACGCAAACCCGGTTCCCCAGATTACGTGACTACCGCTCTTAACCACTACACCACACTGGCTCTCAAACACTGAAAACAGTAAAAAGAAACCACCCTGGGCAACAAGAAGAGGGACTCATACCTATTTCTCCCAGCTTTGAACGAAATATGCAGCCATTTTCTTCAAAGTAAACATACTCTCCAAACCTAATCTGTTTAAAATCAAGACAGACATGAATCCAAGACAAAATCTGCAGAATTAGGTCACCATCTCACATTAGGAGTCCAAATATTTTTCTGAAGCTTCTGCATAACAAACTGAACTCTTTTGAAGTTTATGGAACACAAAAAGAATACGAAACAATCAGCATCAGCAAATAAGGTTTATTAATGTAATTATCCTAATTTCTAATTACTCACAGAAACAATTGGGATACTGGTGCATCCCCAGATATTTGGCCATGGGCAGGGTCATTCTCTCCTCCAACCCAGGCTGCTGGAAGGTTTTAATTTTTTTAAATTTGTGTGGGGTGGTGGTGGTTGTTATTGTTGTTTCTTTTTATTGCGGGGGGGGAGATGTGTCTGGGATGAGAGGAGAGGAGCTGGGGCAAATCACAGCGGTTCAGGGTATGGGAAAGTATGGTGTGGGAGGTGGAGTAGGTTGGATAAGGGGCACAAAGCACAGGCTGTTAGTGACTGAGCCATGTGACAGCCCCTCCTCCAACCTGGAGAATTCCGGTTGTCATATCAGACAGCCCTTGGGTCTGCGGCTGCTGTTGCTGAATGCCAGGTCAGCTCTGAATAAGACCTCCCTCTCCGTGATCTGATTATGGATGAGGAGGTCAATCTGGTCTGTATCACTGCGACCTGGGGTGTGTGTGTGTGATCAGGATGGAATTGATCTCAGCTGTGCCCACCTGAGTACTCAGGGCAGCATCAGGGCAGATTTGATGGTCAGGGAGGGGGAGTCGCTGTGATCTATAGATATTTTCTCTCTTTATCCTGTTGTGGGGGGTGGATCTAGAGTATGTGTTCCTGGTATTGAGCAATGGAGATAGATTCTGCTGGTTTAGTGCCCACCTCACTGCCTAGCAATCTCCCTGAGTGCTGGCATTGGGGGACTTCAACATCCATGCTGAAGTGACTGGCTCAGGACCTCAGGACCATGGGGCTGTCTCAACATGTCATGGGGCTGTCCCAGCTGTGCCTCTATCAGGACAAGGATAGCTTCTGTCATTTATGCTCTGGTAATAAGGCAGTGTGTTGTATGTGGGGCTGCCTCTGAAGAAAGTTCATAAACTTCAGCTGGTGCAGAATCCAGCAACCAGATTGCTCACTGGAGCTAGACGGTTTGAGCCTATATTGCCAATCCTGGTCCAACTGCACTGGTTGCCAGTTAATTTCCAGGCCCAGTTAAGAATGCTTAAATGGCTTAGGACCCCAATACCTCATGGACTGCCTCCACCCATATAAACCGACCCAGACCCTGCAATCATCATTTAAGTCTCTTCTTTGTGTGGCTTCTCCGTTAGAGGTCCGGAGGGTGGGAACATGAGAATGTGCCTTTTCTGCAGCGGCTCCCTGCTTGTGGAGTGCTCCCCCCATGTATTTTCTTACCACTGGGCTGCTCAGACTGGATGAATACTTGTCATAATGAGCTTCTAATCTTCGTTTGATCCTCTTTGTCATAGCCATATATTTTGCTGAACAAGCTCTCCAGTTCTCCTGCTCTGATTCTAGAAGATCCTGGTACAAAACAAGCCACAAAAAGCCAAGTTCTATTAAGTAGGAACTGCATTCTCTGTCATGCATTGTAGAACTATGCTCAACAAACTTGGCCTTGCAGCAAATTGGCCAATACTATTTCATATACCAAATGACCAGGGGGGGGGGTTAAGTCAGGAGCACACTAAGCATGTTAACCATGTGAACATAATTAATTTTTTTCAATCTTGGGGATACTCAATAAGCTTTGAGATCATACGGGCTGGGAGTGGGGGTTATTTCTCTTTCTGTCACACTCCCCAAAGTACTGACTCTCCAAAGTCTTCATTGCTGCTATTGATGGTTTCCCTTGCAAGCTGCAAGTAGCAGCTTTGGAGATGTGATCTTTGTCAGGATCATGGGAGGCAGAGGGAGTATTAACCCCCATTCTCAGCCTCCACGGTCCTAAGGCTGCTTAGGCTTCCATTGCTGCTCTTTAAATACCAAAAAGTGTACTTAAACTGCATTTATACTATTAATATCATTTCTAGTTTGGCCTTCAGTACAGAAGGTACCATTGTAAATATATGTGTGTATCTGAAGAAGTGTGCATGCACACGAAAGCTCATACCAAGAACTAACTTAGTTGGTCTTTAAGGTGCTACTGGAAGGAATTTTTTTACATTGTAAATATAAACATTGTGCAAACACAAAGATTGTCAGTGTACCTCACTTTGTTTGCACATGGAAGAAGATTTCTGCTCATCAAGAAAAAAGGATGTGAGGTCTCTGATCTATGAACTATTTAGGGTCTTCTCTATCCTTCTACACAAGGATTTGAGGATTGACTGGGCTGAAAGATTTTTTCAAATGGCATACCTTACAGGAAAAGAACCTCCATGACCGAATGGCTCCATGGGATTGAGGAACAACACAGGGATTTCTCAGGTACTTCGCAAAGAAAAATGCCTGTAGCTTTGTTTGACTACAAGATCTTAGGACTGCAGATACAGAATATTTAGAGTGGTTCTTGCAGTGACCAGTACTGCCCTTCAGGAGGCGAAGAAAGTAAATGGAGCCTAAAAACATGATGACAACATATTCATTTTACTTGATTCTTCATTCTTAAAAAATATATTTGTGATTCCAAAGTCATGTCAGGCTTGATTAAAGTAGACACCACCACATGGTATGAACTGATGGTAAGATTTCCCTCCCAGATATGCAGCAGGTACAGGAATCAGAGTGAAAGCTGGGGAGGGAAAAGAAACAATTGTAAACATTTCTTCACTGCTTTCCAAAAACAGTATATATGTTAAAAGGTTGTAATAATTCCTACATGATGCTCAATATTGCCACTATCATCACAGTTAAAAGATGCCTTAAAAGATAACAGTGAATCAATTATATTTTGCAATATAAGATCCTAACAGCTCATGCCATCTCCCCATAAAGAGCCAGGGGACTCATCTCAGGAATTCAGGCAGCAGCGCCCAGGTGATTTATTCCCTGCAGCACTGAGGCAGCTCATAGGTTGAATGAATTATTGGCGTGATTTTTCCTGTGCTGCAGTAGCATTCTTATAAAGCATATTTACTTCTCAGCAAGCAACCACAGAGCTGCACCGTTACTATAGCATATAGCAGTTATTTCCCATAAATTTGCTGTTTTAGTAAATAAGGACATTTATTGTCGGTAACGATGCCATGGGGATTTGAAGCAGAATTTAGCTAAATTTCAGTACAATGACCATTTCTAGTTCGGCAAAATCAGTAGGAATGCAGCATCAGGACCTACCTTTTAACTTTCTGCCTTTCCGTAAGCAGGTATATAATACTTCAGGGGGAAAACGCGAATCTCACAGCGGAAGCCGCTACATCTCAGAATCTGTTGATCGCTGACAAGCGCAGCAGCATGGTGAGACGAACTGCGATGGCATCATAGCTCCGCGACTCAACGCCTCGGTTGCCCTCACTCGACACGCTGGATACCGTTGCCCATAAGCAAGATGGCAGCCAAGGCCGCTTTCTAGAGTCACTGGTTTGCCCTTAGACAAAATGGGACCCAGCATCACACCTCCCTTCTATCGTTTTCTCTGCCCGTAGATAAGATGCCGGAGAAACTGGACCCTCCTGTCTCCATCTTGGTTCCGGGCATTTAAATATTTCCCCCCCCCAAAAAAAAACCCCTGATTTGAGATCATTATCCCAACTTTTCTCTCTCTCGTTAAAATTATATTCAACATCAGCCTGATATTTTATCCCGAGCCGAAGCCGAAATAAAATATTTATACTTTTAAAGTTTTCATAGCGATTTTGGGTTGTTTTCTTTAAAGAGGGAGCTACTGTGCCTTAACATGACGGGCAGAAAAATCAACAGGTGAAGTTCCTCCCCGTCTTCTTATGGCTCCACAGAGTAGGAGCGATAGGGATATGAGAGGGAAGCTTCGTCGGCTATATTCTTTCTGCTATGGTGGTGGAGAGTCTTCAAACCACGTCTTCCCCACTTTGAAAAGAAACGCTCAAAGAGGTCATATAAAACTCCTCCAAGCCTCGAAAGCTTCCCAAGTCCATCTCCCCTCACAGTTGCCGCAGCTTATCAGACGGCGCAACATCCCTTAGCCCTTATCAAAGATGGCGCCCAACGTCCCTCCTCTCCCTCCGGGCTCCATGGGAGGTTCTCTGTCACAGCTGCTGCTGGAAAAGATTGAGGCGAAAGCTCTGAGGCGGCTTCCCCCTCCCCCCCATGTGCTCTCCCTCTCTCAGTGAGGCGGCGGGTCGCTCGGGGCTATCCTTTCCCCTCTGCACTTCGCTTCCCACCCCGCCTCACTCTTTTTCTAGATCTCTTATTTTTGGCGCGCTCTCCCTCAAGTTTGAGCCCCGGCGCGAGCCGCTCCCGCCATGAGCGCTTCTCCCCCAGCTGACAGGTGTCAGGCAGAAGGAGAGGAGGGAGACGCCGGAGGAGCCCGGGAAGGAAGCCGGCAGGCAGCCGCCAAAGCCCGCTGGGTGCTCCTCAGACAGGTACCTTTCCCTTTCCCAGCCAGGGACGTCGTTATCCTCCTCACCATCCTCATCGTCAGGGGGTCCTGCCTGTCTCTCCGTCTCTCTCTAGCACCTTCTGGGTCGGCGAAGGGCTTCTGCCGTCATCATTTCACTTTTATTTTTCACAGTGCCCCGCGAGGAGAGCCCCATTTCAGGGACGGGGGTGGTGGTGGGGAAATGAGATAAGGGCATGACTTCACGCAAAGTTGGAAGGGACCCCGAGGAGGACCATGTAGTCCCGTGGTTCCCAACGTGGGGCACACGCCCCACAGGTGGGGGGGCAATTTGATTTTCAAGCGGGGCAATTCGAGAATGAGTTATTAACAGTGAATGATGGCCTTATAAGCTTCCTTCAGGTGACTATGAGTTCACTTTTTGAATAATAAGAATTATATGGGGGGGGCGGGAATCAGGATTTTAGAGATGCTTAGGTGGGGCATGGCCCCCCCCAAAAAAGGTTGGGAACCACTGATTTAGTCCAACCCCCTGCAATGCAGCTGCCCCATACGGGGATCGAACCTGCAATCTTGGCAATTATCAGCACCATGCTCTACCAGGCATGGCCAAACTTGGCCCTCTGGATGTTTTGGGACTACAATTCCCATCATCCCTTACCACTGGTCCTGTTAGCTAGGGATGATGGGAGTTGTAGTCCCAAAACATCTGGCGGGCCAAGTTTGGCCATGCCTGCAACTTGCCCAAAGTGCCCTCCCTGATCTTGAGGTTGTGAATGGACCAAAGTCCAATATACTCCCCCCCCCCCGCTGTTTCTGTTAGTAATATAATTTATTTCAATTTTTATCCCGCCCTTTAAGGAGCTCTGGGTGGATGTTTGTGGTTCTAGTCGACATTTCTATCCTTGCAACAACCCTGTGAAGTAGGTTAGGTTGAAGGGGAGTATTGGACTCAAGGATGCCCATTCATGGCTGAGTGGTGGCTCTTGTCTCGAATCTTCCCAGGCCTGATGCAACCCTCTAACTCAGGGGTCTGCAAACGTTTTCAGCAGGGGGCCGGTCTACTGTCCCTCAGACCTTGTGGGGGACCGGACTATATTTTGAAGGGGGAAAAAGAATGAATTCCTATGCCCCACAAATAACCCAGAGATGCATTTTAAGTAAAAGGACACATTCTACTCATGTAAAAACACCAGGCAGGTCCCACAAATAACCCAGAGATGCCTTTAAAATAAAAGGGCACATTCTACTTATGTAAAAACATGCTGATTCCCGGACTGTCCGCGGGCCGGATTGAGAAGGCAATTGGGCCGGATCTGGCCCCTGGGCTTTAGTTTGCCTACCCATGCTCTAACTAACCCAGCCCATTCCAACCTGATTCCCTCCAGATATTTTGGAATACAAATCCCATCAGCCCCAGCCAGCATATGCAAAAAAGCTGTTCTAACTATTAAACCACGTTGGCTGTCCAGAACACCCATTCTCTAACATTTTAGTGTAGTGTATTGCTTTTCTGGTTTACTTACCCATGTTACTAGGCAAGAGAGTAGTTAAAAGATCAACCTCCTCCCACTCTTCAGTGAGCTGGAAAGAGTTCAGTGGTTATGAGTGCTGAAATTGTTGTTACTGTGTTTAAGTTGCTTTTAATGAGCGGTGTGACAATTTTATTGTTGGATTTTATTCTATATCTCTCTTTCGGCTTTTCTGTGGCCAGCTCTGATATTGCAGTAACAATGAAAAGTGGGTAACAATATTCTAAGTAAATAAGTGAGAAATGCGGTGTATTTTGTGTGTGCAAATGATCTGTGGCACTGAGCCTTTTGTCAGTCAAAATACCACCCTTCGAAGCTGATCCCTGTTATAGTTGCAGGGCACAGCTGCTCCCCATGGCTGCCACAAGGTGTGGGAGCCACTCGCAAAGGTGCATTGTGTGGAGAACCTTTGTGCCACTGTCAGCATCATGTCTCCTGAAGCGCTGTGCGGTTGCCTCCCCTCAGAAAGCATACTGTATAATTGGGAAACGTTCAGAAAAGGGCAACTTAAATTATCAAGGAGGGTGGAGCAACTCCCCTATGCAGAAAGTTTGCAGCATTTGGGACTTTCTGGTTTAGAGAAATGGGACGCGGGTGGCACTGTGGATTAAACCACAGAGCCTAGGACTTGCCGATCAGAAGGTCGGCGGTTCAAATCCCCGCGACGGGGGTGAGCTCCCGTTGCTCGGTCCCTGCGCCGGCCAACCTAGCAGTTCGAAAGTACGTCAAAGTGCAAGTAGATAAATAGGAAGGGAAGGTAAACGCCATTTCCGTGCGCTGCTCTGGTTCGCCAGAAGCGGCTTAGTCATGCTGACTACATGTCCCGGAAGCTGCTCCTCGGCCAATAATGCGAGATGAACGCTGCAACCCCAGGGTCGGCCACGACTGGACCTAATGGTCAGGGGTCCCTTTACCTTTACCTTTAGTTTAGAGAAAAGTCGACTAAGAGGAGGATAGAGAAATCTTTCTCTCTCTCTCGTACCACTAGAACTCGTGGACATCCAATGACGCTGAATGTTGGAAGATTGAGGACAAATAAAAGAAAGTACTTCCTTACCCAACACATAGTTAAACAAGAAGTAGTGATGGCCACAAAGGATTAGAGAAATTCATGATTGCTGTGCTCTGTCTCCATGGTCAGAGGCAGCAATGCTTCTGAATACCAGTTGCTGGAAACCACAGGAGGGCAGAGTGCTCTTCTGCTTGGGTCCTGCTTGCGGATTTCCCACGGGAATTTGGTCAGCCACTGTGAGAACAGGATGCTGGACTAAGATGGCCCATTGGCCTGATCCACAGGCTCTCCCTGTGTTCTCATAAGTGCCTGAAAAAGAACCTTAAATAGCACAAAGTTTAAGGATTGGCAAATTTATATGTCACTGTAGTGAAATGTGAGCTTTTAGGCAAGATGTTATTAAGAAGTAGGTTTCTGTGAGGAAAGTCTTTGTCAGTTAATAAAGAGTGTTGTACAATATTAGACATCCTTCAACCTCCTTAAGCGGTTGTGGTCAAAAGAATAAACACTATTTGTGCAAGTGTTACTTAAATTGTATTTTTTATGTTGTGAAATGCCCTGAGATCTATGGATGAAGGGTGGTATATTATTATTATTATTAAATTGGTTTGTGCATTTTAATAATTGTAAGGGTTTATTTGCAGAAGCATGAGCTGCAACGTTAAATAACTTGGATCAGTTAATATATCATTCCAGTGTCACAGACTAAGTTGACATTGGGTGATATGAATCTTCAAGCACAATGGGAAAGTTTATGTGCCATTTATCAAGTGCTAGGAAATCAAATTATCTATATGCACACGTGAACCAGCTGCAATTCAGAAGTAAAACCTATGTTGATTAGAATGTATGCTCACTTTTATTAAAAGTTCCTATGGGATTAATGACTCCCTTCTGCGGTTCCAAAATTGACAAATGGACCCATGATTTTGAAGCAGTAGCTGATTATACTCTGCCTATCAGAATTCAACCTGGGCTAAACTGTCACAATGTAGCAAGCTCCTGTTTCATTAGAAGCCCAATATCAAAATTACATTTATCAGTCCTTCTGCTAGTTACCACAGCTTTCTTAAATCCTGTGATGGATACTGGGAGTAACTAACCAAATTAACTTTTACTAC
Organism: Podarcis liolepis; assembly: GCF_965112155.1. Taxonomy (NCBI): domain Eukaryota; kingdom Metazoa; phylum Chordata; class Lepidosauria; order Squamata; family Lacertidae; genus Podarcis; species Podarcis liolepis. The sequence goes on from NC_139557.1 coordinate 103,148,252, forward strand.
TTTTTAAATATATAACCACAATTAATCTTAAATAGTATAATAACACCACTTTAAAATGAATGTCTCACAGTGGGTAATAGTACCTGTTTCTCCAAAAGTAAATAAGAATGTATCCTATTCAGATGCATACCCGTGGACAGGAATTTTAGAAATGCATGAAGTTACACCAGGGGCAAGCAGTCCAGTGCCTGCAAGCCTTTGTTAGAATAGTAGGAATTATAACCTATTAAAATATTTAATTTAATTAAATATTAACTACTGTGATTTGTTTTCCTGCTGTTCACTCCCAAAGAGTCTTAGGACAATCAAAATGAAAAACCATAACAATAAAATGTGTAAACAGAAAATAAGTTTAAAAGAAGCATAAACCATGCCACCACACACAAATGATGAGAGGCCTAGATTAAGCAGAGTATTTCTGAAAGCAACAGCCAAGAAGGACCAGACTTCTTAGTTTTGAAATATAGCTCTGTGGCTTTCAACTCTGTGTCCTTGAACCAAGGGGAAAAAGTTATAGAATATAGTGTGGTGAAATCATTCATCTGTGAGACTAGTCTTCTGTATGGCTTACTGCTTTTCTGGACCACTTTTAGACCAACAAACAATAAAGGGCTTCATTTAAATTGTGCTAATATTGGATAGCAATGAAAAACGAATACCTGACATACACACAATTCACAAATCAGTGTTATTTCTACGATGACGCTGCTTACCAACACACTTCTTATTTTGTAATTTAAGCTTTTAATTTGTTATGAGCCTGCCTTGACAGGGTTAACCCTGAAAAGTGGCCTATAAATACTGAAATGAAATTAATGAAACAGGGTGTCCTAGCAATGAGAGCTGAAGTGGATAAAAAAATTATAGAACACCAACAAAAGTGCAGAACAGTCCTTGAACCACATTCTTGGTTCTTTCAACAGAAAATAACATAATGGATATTTTTGAAGAACATTTACTTAACCTCTGCAAGTTGTGTCTCCTGGAGGTTCATACATTCATCATTTTGATCTTGATCATATAATGGCAAAACATTTCTTCCAATAAGAATGATGATACCAAATCTTGTCAGTGAAAAAGGATCATGTGTCAAGTTGATGAAGGTAAAAACGATATCACACATTGCTGCATCTTCTAGGTTTACAGTGTGTGGCTTGAGTATCTTTCAGGCATCCAGCTTTTGAACAATACGCTGCTTGTTATGACTCAGATGTCTTGCGTTTACTGGTTCATGCCCCATAAACATAGATTTTATATAGCTGCTGCTTGATAGTTTAGGGCTCTGCAGGAATGCACTACTATAATTTTGCTCAGTGATGTCGTGGTCAGCAGCAGGTACTAGCATTTCACCCTTAACTTATTTTTCTTTCCTACAGCTTCCTTCTAGATGTGAAGGTAGCTCTGCATGTTTTGTGAAAATACACACTCAGACTTGGACTTCTATTCCAGTCCGTGTAATCATACCCACTTCCATATTTATCCACTCCACTCTACTAATATGCTTGATTTTACCCCATAAATCTACGAGATGGGCACTTCTACCATTCTCACAATGTTCGCCACAAAGACTGTGTTTGCATGTAACGCAAAGCCATAAATTATGTGCCTGAACAGTGTGTTGCTGCATACAGCCCCACCTCTCCTGCTTTGCACCCCCCTTTGTGTGAGGGGCTCAGCATATCACAAGATCTGGGATTGTGGGTTGCTAGGTTTTAACAAACCGCGGTTGCTAAGCCAAAATCAAACCATGGTTTAGGGCTGGTTGCCTGTTGTGATTTGTTAAGATGGAACAAAGCACGATCCCGCTGCTTGAACTTCATGTTAAGCTATCCACTGCATAGTTTGATTACCGGCTCATAAGAAGGGAGAAACAAATGGGAGCATTACTAAACCATAGTTTATGGCTTAACACATTTTGCAAACATGACTTGAATCCATAAACAATTTTTGTGGTCTGCGTATATTTCAATTAATCAATGATACTATATACTTTGTCATAAGTTTTATACTGGGCACTGCAAGCTTAAGCATGCCTCACTCTTCATAGGACTCTGACATTTCAGAATGGATTAAAAAAAAAAGCATGTCTGCAGGTGAATTAAAATAATACTTTTTAAAAAATGGTAAATTAAGCCAGAACTCATTCAAATGAATGTAAAGGAAAATGCATTAGAAACCGAACACCACCTTTATTTTGGATGCAAATGGTTGGGAGAATGCCAGTATTTCTGTAGCTCTTTTTTTAAAAAAAAAAATGACCGCCCAATACTATCAAATGAAATACTTCCCATTCATTTTCTACAGTTGGAACTAGTCAAGAATTTAGGTTATAGCTTTATGGATCAGCTTTCTTTATTTCTTGTGCTTGTCTGTTTCCTTAGTGACCATTCTCATTTGCTTTTCTGGATAATGTGCTTGTTGTAAGGGTCCCTGGGGCGCATTCATTTAGAATGGCTGTATAAGGTAAGTTAGTGATCCTTGAAGTTCACTCAGAGGGCATCATGTAAACAGAGAACACTGTCTCTCAACCTTTTCAAAGCCTTCTGTTAGCCAGCCTTGAACAGGTTTGTCACCTTTTGCTTTTTCATCTTTGTTTCTAAAACAGCTAAACGGTTTATACCACAGGGCAGTAGAAAAAATGAGGTTTGTAAATGCTTTGAGGAGATTGAAAGACACAAAATGTTAATGCACTTCCATACTATCAGTTTTTATAACAGAGCTACTGTTATGGTTAACCTGTTTTTCCCTGTGTCTTGCTGAAATGTTGATAATTGAAAGCTTTATAATGAGAGATTTCATTTGATCCTAGAGTTTTGCTCGATGGGCAGAGCAACCCTATGGCCTATTTAAGAGGGCTGTCACTATATTGGAATTTAGATTGACATAACTAATTTGGGTCCTAAACTCTCCCAGCAGTAGTGTCAAAAGTACAAATACAGGAGAAAAAGTGGCAATATAAAAATGCCAACCACTCTCATAGCATGCCTTATAACTCTGTTGCCACCCACCAAACAGTGTTGCTCCCAATGTTGCCACCACATTAGTCATATTTTTCAGGGCCAGACAAAGAAGGAATAATGGTCCAGTGGTTAGGACGCCTGCACATCAGACCCAGAGATTATAGGCTTCACAGAAGAAAGGGTCAAATATTGGTGCACTACCAGTTATTCCGTGTAAACGGCGTTCCGTGTGCTGCGCTGGCTCGCCAGATGCAGCTTTGTCACGCTGGCCACGTGACCCGGAAGTGTCTCCGGACAGTGCTGGCCCCCGGCCTATAGATGTGAGATGGGCGCACAAACCCCAGAGTCTGTCAAGACTGGCCCGTTCGGGCAGGGGTACCTTTACCTTTACCTTTACCAGTTATTCCACACAGATTATGTGTAACTCCAAGCAACACAAATGCAGGCATAACTTTGAGTTGCGCACCCAGGCCCTGTGAACACCCTGCTTCCCGGGCATCAACAATTAAATGATCATACGTAACAACATTCTTTGGTTCAAATTAGGTCACAAATTATTGATTACAGATGTAAGTGGCTTTGACTTAGGCGTTGGGCATAACTGGTATCAATAGTCCACTTGCGAGTTGATTCTCCAAGGGGTTGAACTTCCTTCAGGAGAGGCTATTGCATCTCCCAATGGCTGAGGTCCCGGCAGGGAGTCAGCAGAGGCAACGGGATGTCACCATGCCACAACACAGCACTACCAATTAAATTGTAACTGTATTGTGCTTATGCTTAGTGTTTAGTAGCAATCCTATTCTTGGCCAACCAGCATAATTTGAGGATAGGATTGCAGTGTTAATTGAATTTGAGTTAAACTTGAATAGGCATTTCTGCCATTAAAAAAAAAAAAAGATTATGTAAAACAGATTTTTAATTAGATGAAAGAATGGCTTTTAGGAGGTATGCAAAGTCCTTATTAACCAAATAAGAGAGAATGTTTTTCATAAACTGTGTAGCTCTGGTTATCAGCTAGATCAGGGTTGGGGAACCTATGGCCCTCCAGATGGTGTGGGTCTCCCAACTTCCACCATCCTGCTTTTGTACTGTGGTCCTCCTTGGGGGCTTCCCATAGGCATCTGGTTAACTTTTGTGAAAACAGAATGCTGGACTAGATGGGCCTTTGACCTTATCCAGCAGGGCTTTTCTTTTGTTCCTATCCCTGGTCATGTTGGTTGGGGCTGATGGGCATCCAACAAAATCTGGAGGACCACAGGTTCCCCATCCTTGATCTAGATTGACTAACTTAAGACAAATTCAGCATGATGACATTGTGTCATTGCCACCTTACCTACATTGCTCCTGTACTTGCTCCCCACACTTCTAGTTTTGGGTTGCCATCCTATCCCACACCCGCCCACACAGCTCCAACATTCCTGTGTCCTTGTAGTGTGTATTGCATTACATTACTTTCATGGTTATAAAGATGTCAACAATAGCTGCTAGCTTGCAATTACCTCGGTGTGAGACATTTTCAATTTGAATAATTGCTTTTGAGCATTAAAGCGCTATATTGTAAGTGGTTAAATTTTCATGACTTTTTTTTTTTAACCAAAGGTTCTGCAGAAAAAACACTTGAAGAATGTTCACCTTCCGCAAGTATCAGTAAGGAGATTTGCTTCATTCAGCCTCTTCTCAGTAACAGAAGAGGAGAGCAGGGTGGCAGAAGATGACCAAGAAACCTGGCTTCAATACAAAAGCATCTATTATCCTGAATACAGTATATCCTTGAAGTAAGTCTTCTTCTGTTTTTGCAGGTACTGTCTATTCCTGCCACATGTCACTTTTGATTGCCCCTTTTCATTTTTCATTTTTAGTAGTTTAAATAATTTAGGCACATCTTAAGATTTGATGGAGTCATTATATGAATTTCAATATTCAGTTGCATTTGCTTTGTCCAGTTCAATATGCATTGTTGTGGTCTAAACCACCGAGCTCCCGTTGTTCTATCCCAGCTCCTCCAACTTAGAAGATAGAAAGCATACCAGTGCAAGTAGATAAATAGGTACTGCTGGCACATGTGTACCTTCCCGCCACAGCAGTACCTATTTATCTACTTGCACTGGTATGCTTTCTAACTTCTTGCACTGGTTACATTCTCGTATGTGCCACAAAACACGTATTTGAGCTGATTTTTGTGTTTATGCAGGAGAGAATTTGAAACAGTGTACTTGGAACTATAATGGGGAAAGTGACTTGGGAGTGGTTTGGAGGATTTCAAGGGGGAAAGCAGCACACTCAGTGCTACCTTATGCTACCTCCAGCAATCTCTCCCACATGGCATTTCTCCCAACTGGCACATTTCTGGTCTTGAAGTCTAGTTGGGACCATAGTGGCTGGGTATGGAAGATATCACCCTTGCCCACTTATTATTTTTTCACCTGAAATGGATCCCTCTGAGCAGTTTAATGACAATCTGAGTTTAGCTACACTTGTCTGCTGCAATCATTTTAGTCCCACTCTTGGTACTACCATCAGGATTTACAATCCATCTCCTCATCTTGTCTTCATGGCATTTTTTATATTCATATATTTTTCCATAATCCAGCTTTCTCTCATAGTAAACTGGCTATCGGAAAATGTCAGAATACATTTGATGGCCAAACAGAGAGATGTTCTCAGCAAGGAGAATTTGAGCATGCTGTGGAATCCCACTGAAACTTCTGATGCAACAGCTCGCAAAAAGCAGCTATAAAACCCTGCGGGAACTATTACTGTACAAGATTTTGACAGTCCTGATAAAGCACTTGATAAATGAGTTACCAAAGTTAGATTTATAGTTTTCTTTCTATCATTTATTTGACTCCACACACTTCTGAAGCTTGTACTTCATAGCAGGACAGCAGTAGCTTACACAACCTGAAGGCTATGCTTTTTTCCTGTAGCCCCTTATTAAGCCTGCTGTGGATGCTGAGTTTTATATTTCCTGCCTAGAAGGTATTGTTCCGGAGGATCTGACTGAGTTTACACAACTTAGAAATCATTGAATGGCACCAGTTCTTAGTGGAAAAGGACATACACATATAAAGTTTAATTTAAAGTACATCTTATTAAATATTAGCCGAAGTTGCCCAGGAATTTGAAGAACCTCCCAACTATTGAAATTTATAAATGGATAATGTAATTTTACAGCTTTATACACACCCTGATCTAGGGCCCTGATCTGACCTGCTCAGAATTGCTCAGAATTGATTCAGAGTTCAATGTTTTATTAAGGTTTAAAAAATCCTATATAATCAGGAGCGAGGGAGGAGAAGGACCTTCTGTCCACACTGCAGAGACCAGGAGAAATCAGTCCTGCTGGGTGCTGCTTTGCAAACACATACCCTGCAGGAAACATATTGGTGAAGCAGACCCTTGCAGCCAGGACAACTGAACCCTTGACGCACAATTCCTACAGCGCTGCTGCATGTGCTTAGCTGCTGTGCCAGGTCTGCTTGGACTCACCCTTCTGCCGTCCCTGCTTTTCACATCATAGCCCTCAGTGTGTCCTACCTAAGTGTGGTTCAGGCTCCAGCTGCCCTGCCGCCTCCTACTCCTTTACTGCCCTGCTGCCTCCTACTCCTTTACTGTAGCTTATCTGGCTGCCATGGCCGCTGCATTGCGGTAAATGCACCCACTACTACAGTGGTGCCCCGCAAGACGAAATTAATTCGTTCCGCAATTTTTGTCGTCTAGCGAATTTTTCGTCTTGCGAAGCACGAAATCCCATAGGAATGCATTGAAAATCAATTAATGCGTTCCTATGGTCAAAAAAAGTCCAAACAAAGCCAAATTTGGTACAACAACAGTTTATTAACTGCTCTTTAAAGTCACACATACTGTAAAGAGCATTTCAAAAATTGAAGGGAAAATAAATAAACTTTATAAACATGACAGAAATACATTTAAAAATCAACAAAGTACAGTATACAGACATTTTCTAAGACTCTGGGGGAGCACTTGAAGAAGGCTCCTCTTCCACTCTTTGCTTCTTGGTCAAGAACCTGTCCATTGTCTGCTGCTTCATCCGCCTTTTCAGCAGCTCCCTGAAATACGACATGACCCTCGTATCATAAAAGTTCCCAGCGTCATGTGCCACGTGCTTCTCATGGTGGTGTAGATCTGCAAAAGTCTGCACCTCCTTCCACCTCTGGCAAATGTCCCTCAGTCTTTCGGAGGACAGCCGTTCCCCAGTTGCTTCCTCCTCTTCCAGTGAGGCCTGCTCCTGCGCAGCCTCTGCCTGCAGTTCGACCAGCTCCTGGGTGGTCAGCTCGTCGTCGTGCCCCTCTACCAGCTCGCAGACGTCCTCCTCCGTGACCTCCAGGCCCATGGTCCTCCCCAAGGCAACAATGTCCTGCACCACTGTTGACTCTGGTGCATCAGAGTCACTTGGTGCCACACAGTCCGGCCACAGGTTGCGCCAAGCGCAATTCAAATTTCTCTGGCTGATCCCTTTCCAGGCCGTGTTGACCATCTTCAAGCAGGTGGCAATGTCGAAGTGGTCCTTCCAGAATTCCCGCAGGGTGATGGTGGTGCAGTCAGTCACCTCGAAGCATCGCCTGAAAAGCTCCTTGGTGTAGAGTTTTTTGAAATTGGCGATGACCTGCTGATCCATCGGCTGGAGCAGTGGCGTGGTGTTAGGCGGCAGGAACATGATGTTGATGAAGCTGAACTCCTCCAACAAGTCCACCTCAAGGCCTTTAGGATGGGCAGGAACATTGTCCATCAGAAGCAAAGCCTTCAGCGGCAGGTCGTTGTCCAGCAGGTACTGCTTGACAGCAGGGCCAAAAGCAAGATTGACCCAGTCCACAAACAGCACACGTGTGACCCAAGCCTTGCTGTTGGATCGCCACATGACACTCAGCCGCTCCTTGTCGATCTTGTGTCTCTTGAAGGCCCGTGGGTTCTCCGAGTGGTACACCAGCAGGGGCTTGATCTTCAGGTCGCCGCTGGCGTTGGCACAGAAGAGCAGGGTCAGACGGTCCTTCATGGGCTTGTGGCCAGGCAGCCTGGACTCCTCCTGAGTGATGAAAGTCCTTTTGGGCATCCTCTTCCAAAACAGCCCGGTCTCGTCGCAGTTGAAGACCTGCTGCGGAACGTAGCCCTCCGTCTTCACAAGCTCCAGGAACTCCGCTGCAAAGTCTTCAGCCGCAGGAACATCAGAACTGGCAGCCTCTCCATGCCTGACCACGCTGTGGATGCCAGATCTCGTCTTGAACCGGTCAAACCAACCTCTGCTAGCCTTGAAGACTTCTGGCTCGGCTGAGGTTCCTGGCTGATCCCGGATGAGGTCAGCATGCAAGGCCTTGGCCTTCTCACAAATGACGGCCTCAGACACTGTGTCCCCTGCACGCTGCTTCTCTTCTATCCAGATGAGCAGCAACTTCTCGACCTCCTCCAGGACAGCTGGGCGGTTCCTCACGATCCTGGTGACTCCCTTGGCTGCATCAGTCGCCATGATCTTCTCCCTCATCTTCAGGATGGTCCCGATGGTCGATGGGTTCCTGCCGTACTCCCTGGCGATGTCCGTCACACGCATTCCGCCGTCGTGCTTCCGAATGATGTCCTTCTTCATCTCCAGCGTCACCTTCTCCTTCTTCCTCTCGCCGGCCACCGCAGGAGCAGTCTTCTTGGGTCCCATGGCAGCACAGGTCCTACCTTCGTAAACTAAGAAACAGGAAAAAAAATCAGTGATGTGCTTCAAACCCAAAAAATACAAAAGCACCCAGCCACCCACCACACAGAAATTAAAACCCAGAACCAAGGCCTTGAATCCCAAGCACCCCAACCCCAAATCCAAAATCCCAAAAACCCCCAAAAAAGTTTTAAAAGTTGAGCTTACCAAATGGATGAAAGAGAAGTTCTGGAAAAGCTTCAGCAATCAACCACCGAAGTCCTCAGGAACCTCAAATGGCTGTAAAAAAAGTTTAGGAAAAGCTTCAAAAATCACCAATGTCTTCAAAAACCTCAACTGCTCCCACAGACACGCACCAACCCACCCATAACACAGAAATTGCAAACCCCTCCTCAACTGCTCCCCCAGCCCCTCCCCTACTGCTGCAAACCCCTCCTCAACTGCTCCCCCAGCCCCTCCCCTACTGCTGCAAACCCCTCCCCAACTGCTTCCCCACCCAGACAAAAAAAAATTCAAAAAATAACAACATGGCCAGCACTCAGAAATTCAAACTCAGAAAAAAAATTTCGAAAAAAAACAGCCATGCCTAGTGGTCACAGAAAATCATAAAAATTCCCAAAAAACCCCCACATGGTCCCAGATTTCTGCAGAAACCTCCCCCACTGTTCCCCCAGCCTGCCAGCACTCAGAAATTCAAACTCAGAAAAATTTTCAAAAAAAAAAAAAACAGCCATGCCCAATGGTCACAGAAAATCATAAAAATTCCCAAAAAACCCCCACATGGTCACAGATTTCTGCAGAAACCTCCCCCACTGTTCCCCTAGCCAGCCAGCACTCAGAAATTCAAACTCAGAAAAAAAATTTCGAAAAAAAACAGCCATGCCTAGTGGTCACAGAAAATCATAAAAATTCCCAAAAAAACCCCACATGGTCACAGATTTCTGCAGAAACCTCCCCCACTGTTCCCCTAGCCAGCCAGCACTCAGAAATTCAAACTCAGAAAAATTTTCAAAAAAAAACAGCCATGCCCAATGGTCACAGAAAATCATAAAAATTCCCAAAAAACCCCCACATGGTCACAGATTTCTGCAGAAACCTCCCCCACTGTTCCCCTAGCCAGCCAGCACTCAGAAATTCAAACTCAGAAAAATTTTCAAAAAAAAACAGCCATGCCCAATGGTCACAGAAAATCATAAAAAATCCCAAAAAAAAAACCCACAAGCCCCCAGATTTCTGCAGAAACCTCCCCCACTGTTCCCCTAGCCAGCCAGCACTCAGAAATTCAAACTCAGAAAAATTTTCAAAAAAAAAACAGCCATGCCCAATGGTCACAGAAAATCATAAAAAATCCCCAAAAAAACCCACAAGCCCCCAGATTTCTGCAGAAACCTCCCCCACTGTTCCCCTAGCCAGCCAGCACTCAGAAATTCAAACTCAGAAAAATTTTCAAAAATAAGCAACCTGGCACAATGGTCACAGAAAATCATAAAAATTCCCCAAAAAGGCCCACAAGCCCCCAGATTATCGCAAACCCCTTCCCAACACCAAGTCCTTGAATCCCAAACACCCCAACCCAAAATCCAAAACCCCCCCAAAAAGTTTTAAAAGTTTAACTTACCAAATGGATGAAAGAGAAGTTCTGGAAAAGTTCTGGAAAAGTTTTGGAAAATCTTCAAAAGTGAGCAAAGTCTGATAAAAGGCTACCAAACCACGTGCTAACAGTTGCTCCTCGAAGCCAAGTCGCAACTGCAGCTGCTCAAGCAAAGCACCCTTGGTTTTAACGGTTTTTACACAAAGGAAACAATGTCGCGAGACGTTTTCGTTTTGCGAAGCAAGCCCATAGGGGAATTCGTCTTGCGAGGCAAATCGCGGACAAAAAAACCTTTCGTCTAGCGAGTTTTTTGTCTTGCGAGGCATTCGTCTTGCGGGGCACTACTGTACTTTGAATCCACATGGCAGACTGAACCATTCCAATCTGCTCCAGTTTGGGTGCCTCTGAAGATATTATTGTCTAATTGGTGTGGTGATGTCAAACTGCTGATTTGGATGCCTCTGGAGAGATCATCACACTTTTTTGAATAGTGGTTGCTTTGTCTATGTTTATGAATGGTTGGATGCCATTTTGAATCAAGATGGTAGACCAAATCTTTCATAATTGCCAATTTTAGCAACTGATTCAAAAGTGCACTTCCCCCACCAGAGCAACGCTGGGTACACGGTTGCTAGTTTTTAATATTGCACACTTTTAACATTACAGTGGAACCTCAGGTTATGGTGGGGATCCATCCCGGAGGCCCCCCACAATCCAAAAATGACAAACCCAAAGTGTTGCGTCTGTGCACGCGTGCGTGTGATTTAGCATCTCTGAAGGAGCGTCTCCACCTGCATCGTTCTGCCCGGACACTGAGGTCCAGCGCCGAGGGTCTTCTGGCGGTTCCCTCGCTGCTAGAAGCCAGGTTACAGGGAACCAGGCAGAGGGCCTTCTCAGTAGTGGCACCCGCCCTGTGGAACGGCCTCCCACCAGATGTCAAAGAGAAAAATAACTACCAAACTTTTAGAAGACATCTTAAGGCAGCCCTGCTTAGGGAAGCTTTTAATGTTTAATAGGTTATTGTATTTTAGTGTTCTGTTGGAAGCCGCCCAGAGTGGCTGGGGAAGCCCAGCCAGATGGGTGGAGTATAAATAATAAATTATTATTATTATTATTATTATTATTATTATTATTAGTGCTTCTGCGAATGTGCAGACGCGATTTAGCGCTTGCTTCTGCACGTGCGCGAACGCCGTGGACCCTTAACCTGTTCCGGTACTTCTGGGTTTGCGCCGGTCTCAAGCTGAGGGTGACGTAAGCTGGAGGCAACTTAACCCAAGGCTCCACTGTACCCAGTTCTATCTTTCTTACAACTTACGAGTGAAGAACTGTTCCTTGTGATAATAACTCCCAGGTTTGGAGCATGGTTCTTCTTTATGCTAACGTTCCCTAGGATAAAGCAGATTTTACACAGAAACTTGATAAAGGCAGCTTTGAGTTTTCCCATGTCCCAGGATTGTTTCGCAAAGAGCCCATTGAGCATCTCAAGGCTGTCAGGAATTATCTTGACAAGGCTAAATACTATAGAAAGTTCACAAGGTTGTCTGTGGCTCATGGCAAAAAGTCTAAAGGGCAAGCTGTATCAGTTCAAGGGCTATCAACATGGATCAACTTGTGTATTCAGATATGCTATGAACCAAGCTGGAGTTGCTGCACTAGGCTTAGTTTTGCAAGGCAAGTGGCATCTTTTATTGTATGCTGGTTGTCATGACCTTCCAAATGTCTGACTTGAACATTAGAACTGAGAAATGTGCAGATCTGAGACCAAGTCCAAAGTAGATGTTCAGTTAGCGATAAACACTAATACACACAAGGTCATAAGAAGTTCCAAATTCTGAAAATTATCAAGCTTTAGCCATATGTGAGATTCACAGCAGGACTATAGCCAACATTTGTTCATTGTTCCTTAACCTCCTTCTGACTACCAGCACTGCTACGTTACCTGCAAGCACCGGCAGAGGAAGAGGAGTGCAGGGGGAGCGTACCGCCCCCGGCAGTGCAATCCCGGTGGGGTGCCATCGCGGCTGCCCACCCGTCTGCGGTGGGTGCCACACCCCTGCGGGCAGTGCGTCACGCCCCCACCTGCTCTCCGCCCCTCTGTGCTAGAGCATGAAGCTCCACCACTGCCCGCAAGGGGACCAGAAGCCTGTTTGTAAATAGCTTCACTATGATTGATAGACTTAAACCTCCCCCCCATATACCTTTTCCTTCCTGGCGGCTTTTAAAATCAGCTGTTGGGGTTCTTGAGTGTGCGTCTGCCAGACTCAAAGCGATATTTCTCCCCTCGCATGCCCATATTGTTTGGCTTCACACTTTGTGCACACGTCAGTGGGTATCTGAATGAGGCAAGCAACCTGCCAATTCCCTTGAGAGGGACAGGGAGGTTAATTGTTTCCTCATCCCCATAACTAAAATTAAACGCTCAGAACCTTGGTTAACAGCCTTGCCCCGAGATTAGAGGCAGGAGGACTAGTGGTAGCAAATTTCAATTTGGAGATCCTGGAGCTATTTCTGGTCCCTACTCAGGGAAGGAGGGCGCTTGCAGTTCTATCTCACAATTCCAATACAGATCCTTGGAAGACCACGTTGATATACCCTTCCATTGTGAGAAATGTATTATCATTCCTTCTTCCTATTCTTTAACCACTTACTAATCCATAAGAGGGCCTCCTCTTATCTTATGACCACTCTCCTATGTTTTCTCATTAATTAAAATATTGGAAAAAAACATTAGCACAGCACTAATGGTGGTAGTCTCTTCCCTTGATGGCTCTGGAGAATTGTGATAACTCAAGTGCCCATGGAAGAGGTTTTAGAAGGAGTTTATTGTTATTAAAAGGTTTGCTAACCTGCACTTCATCAATACAGATGCCAAGGTGGGATACAGCAAACGATATAATAACCAATTCCAAACATGAGCAACAGTGAAACATTAAAACAAATCCATCCAAATAAACATAACCAGTAATATAGGGGAAGCTAAAAGAAAAACCAAGGTAGGATAATAAGGACTGACAAAACCCGGGACCAGGAGGAAGGGACGCTGGATGAAGATTGGATTGTTTTTATTTCTTTTTTTTACTACTAGGATTGTTTTATAAAATTGATGAATGTTTTTTTTATAAGATATTTATTGAGATTTTCAAAATATTACAAAATAAAAATAAAAAAGAAGAAAATACAAAATAAAAATGGTTAACAAAGTAGAAAAAGAGAAAAACAAACCACTTCCAACAATTCGAATACAAATTCAAAATAAGAGGAAAAAAAACAGAAAAAACAGAAATACACCACACACATTTAAGAACATTTAAAAACAAATTCATTATTCTCAAATCCTCAACTGTCATTACCTTCTTTCTTTAACCTCCTCCTCCTCCCTTTCTTTGTATCCTAGATATTAATTATCCCAGCAAATCCTTTCCATATTTCATAATATTCTGTCATTACATTACCTTAAACTGTTTTAATCTTATCTTTCTATATAAAAAAACTTTGAAACTTAAAGCTTAAATCTTATCCTTACCAACTTCTCATAACCATAATATTCTTTCATAATTCTTTAAACATCTTTACTAAAGCCGAGTAATTTCATTCCAACATTTTTTTAACATTCATCAATTTTATAAAACAGTCCTAATAGTAAAAAAAGAAATACAAACAGATCCAATCTTCATCCAGCGTCCCTTCCTCCTGGTCCCAGGTTTTGTCAGTCCTTATTATCCCATCGATCTAGCGCATTAACCTGGCAACCTTATATCCGAGGCTCTCAAGTCTCTTCCATGTCCCTTCCGCAGCTCTTCTTCATATTTGTAACTGTATTTTCCCTTGTCTCCTGCTCGTGGTAACTCCAGCTTGGCAATATTTTTGACCCTTCTCGACAGATCAGCCCCTTTTCCATATTCAACACTACATTCCATGTGGTATTTAAAAACATGTTTCAAAAACCCTCCAAAATTAAGAGCCCCCACCATCTCAAACATCTCACGGCCCATTGCCAGATTTGAAAAGTCCAAACATCCCAGCATGGGGGGGGGGGGTCAATCCAGCCCCCCATTTCCAGGCCCAACCAAACTTTTTCTTTCCAAATCTGGCTTTTTCCAAGTTCATTTGTCAAATCCGAAAGCTCATATTCCTGTTGGGCCTGTTCTGTCAGGACACACTCCTGATTTAATTCCTGGGTGGGCTCCACATATTTTACCACTGTCTGTTCAAAATTTCCCACTGCCTGTTCAAAATTTCTAGTCGAAGTCACCATCAAATTCATCTTCTCATGTAACTGTTCCAGTAGGGCATTTGTTTTATAGAAAGCACACAACAGAGCTTCTGAATACATTGTCCTGCAAGGTCAAATGTCTATTCCCACGATTGTAATCTGTAACAGCTGCCGACTCCCTGGAATTGGTTACAGTTTCACAGTCTCCCTCTAGGGGGAAAACTTCTATTTGTTCTTGCAACAAAGTTTTCCTTTTTGAGATATTTTGTCAATATTTGTTCCTTTAAAATGTGAAGGGAAACAGTAGAATCACTATGTTTCTCTTCTTTTAGCTATCTGTCAAAAACGTTTGTCTCTGGTCAATGAGCTTCAAACGTCAGTCCTGACACCCCGCTCCAGGATCAGGATGGTGGAAAGTTACTTTACTTTAAACTCACTTTAAAAAGTCTGAAAAAGATCCCCCTTCTTCTCCTGCTGTCGAAGGGGGGTTCCACAATTTTAAATGATGAAATCCAATCCGTTAAAAGCGATTTTCTGAGCTCTAGTTTACATTGTCTTTGCTTTATTCTGTCTACAAAAGAACGGAAGGCTGACTTCCTGTTTAGACCTTCCCATTCAGTACCAAATTGAGATAAATTTTTAAATCCAATTCCTTTCTGCTTGCAAGTCCTTATTTAAGATCCAGTTGTTCAAAGTTTAAGTACTCACGGGTGCTTATTTTGAAATCCAAATTGTCCCAGGAAAAAGGCAGCGCTCTCCGGCAACGGCTATGCGGCTTTGCTCCACGGAAATAGCAGTTGACTCACAGCACCGCGCCACTTCCCCCTCTTCACTTCGGAGCCCGTTAGTGGCTTCCTTTGCGAGTTGGGGGGGGGCGCTAAAGGTGCCCGCCGAGTCCCATGGTCACAGGCTTCATCTGCCTGTGATTTTTAAAAGGGTCCCCGCTTCGCCGTAGCGGAGAAGACCCATTTCACGCGGAGCTAGTCCCTCCAGTTCAGAGGGAGTCCGCCATTGCCGATGGCGCCACCCCGGAAGTCTAAAATTGATGAATGTTAGAAAAATGTTGGAACGAAATTACTTGGCTTTAGCAAAAATGTTTAAAGAATTATGTAAGAATATTATGGTTATGAGAAGTTGGTAAAAATAAGATTTAAGTTTTAAGATTTAAGGTTTTTTATAGTAAGATAAGATTAAAATAGATTAAGGTAATGTAATGACAGAATATTATGAAATATGGAAAGGATTTGCTGCGGCAATTAACAACTAGGATACAAAAAAAGGGAGGAGGAGGAGGTCAAAGAAAGAAGGTAATGACAGTTGAGGATTTGAGAATGATGGATTTGTTTTTGAGTGTTTGTGGTGTATTTTTGTTTTTTGAATTTGTACTGTTTGATGTGGTTTGTTTTTTCTTTCTCTTTTTCTGTATTCTTCTTTTTTGTAATTCTATAAAACTTTCAATAAATATCATTTTAAAAAATAAATAAAAGAAAAACCAAGATGGACTCTGCAATTACTCTCTCTAGACAGCATCTTAAAAAGCAGAGACATCACCTTGCCAACATAGGTCCGTGTAGTTAAAGCTATGGTTTTCCCAGTAGTGATGTATGGAAATGAGAGCTGGACCACAAAGAAGGCTAATAGCCGAAGAATTGATGCTTTTTAGCTATGGTGCTGGAGGAGACTCTTGAGAGTCCCATGGACTGCAAGAAGATCAAATCTATCCATTCTTAAGGAAATCAGCCCTGAGTGCTCACTGGAAGGACAGATCCTGAAGCTGAGGCTCCAATACTTTGGCCACCTCATGAGAAGAGAAGACTCCCTGGAAAAGACCATGATGTTGGGAAAGATGGAGGGTGCAAGGAGAAGGGGACAACAGAGGACGAGATGGCTGGACAGTGTTGTCGAAGCTACCAGCATGAGTTTGACTAAACTGCGGGAGGCAGTGGAAGATAGGAGTGCCTGGCGTGCTCTGGTCCATGGGGTCACGAAGAGTCGGACACGACTAAACGACTAAACAACAACAAGAAAGCCACAAGACTATTACTTCGTTTTTAAAGGAACATATTTACACATAGAAAAGGCTACTGAAAGGTCATAAAGTTGCGGATAGCTGGCTAGGCCTCCTATGAAGTACAGTGGTTGCCTCGCAAGACGAAATTAATTCATTCCGCGAGTTTTTTCGTCTAGCGAATTTTTCATCTTGCGAAGCACGGTGTTGGAAAAGTTTTGGAAAAGCTTCAAAAATACCAAAAACCTCAAAAAAGGCTACCACACCGCGTTCTATGAGTTGCTCCTCGAAGTCAAGTCGCAACTGTATTAACGGTGTTAAGAAAAAGGAAACAAACTTGCAAAAAACGCAAGACGTTATCGTCTTGCGAAGCAAGCCCATAGGGAAATTCGTCTTGCGAAGCAGCTCAAAAACCGCAAAACCCTTTCGTCTAGCGAGTTTTTCGTCTTGCGAGGCATTCATCTTGCGGGGCACCACTGTACTTGGAGTTATAGAATAATTTACCTACAGCACTGGTAGTGGAGATGCCAGATCTCCAAAAATTCTGAAGCCATGGGAGCGGGAATCAAGGGGTTTTTCTTTCTGCTAAAAAGAAATTGATTTTTTTTTTAAAAAAAGAAGTGAAGTACCGTATTTTTCGTCCCATAGGACACTCCGTCCCATAGGACGCACCTAGTTTTTTTGGGGGGAAATAAAGGAAAATTTCCCCCCCTTTATTCCCCCCCCCCCAAAGCAGGTCGGGGAAACCGAACCAGGTCGAGGGCTCCCCACGCTGCGGATGTCTGCCCGGCGCGCGGGGCGCTCTGCTTCAGGGCGCCCCGCCCGCCGGGCAGCAGGCTGCTATCCGCAGCATGGGAGCCCTGCAGGGGCCTCCCGCAGGGCTCCCCACGCTGCGGATGTGTTCCCGAAGCGCCAGGCGCTCTGCTTTCAAGGCGCCCGGCGATCCGGGAAGCAGGCTGCTATCCGCAGCCTAGACATCCCTGCGGGACCTCCCGCAGGGCTGCCTAGGCTGCGGATGTGTTCCCGAAGTGCCGGGCGCTCTGCTTTCAGGGCGCCCAGTGCTCCGGGAAGCAGGCTGCTATCCGCAGCCTAGACAGCCCTGCGGGAACTCCCGCAGGGCTGCCTAGGCTGCTGATGTCTTCCTGAAGCCTGGAGAGCGAGAGGGGTCAGTGCGCACCGACCCCTCTCGCTCTCCAAGCTTCAGCGAAAGCCTGTATTCGCCCCATCGGACGCACCCAGATTTCCCCTTCATTTTTGGAGGGGAAAAAGTGCGTCCTATAGGGCGAAAAATACGGTATGTGTATTGTTTCTTTACACACCTGTTCTAAAATTACTTTAAAATGCAATCCTCAATATGTCTACTCAGATATAAGCCCTACTGAGTCACTGGAACTTATTTGAGGAAAGTGTGAATAGGATTGTAACCTTGACAGAAAATGCTTTATGTATTACTGAATCAGTGTGCTTAGGGTTAACACATTTTTTCCCTGTCTTTGTGTTGGTAAGCCTAAGATACATTGAGAATAATCCTTGCCTGTCTTTTGGCCTGAACATCAGAAAGACATGCTTGGATTAAATAACCTTGCATAGCTTGAATGCTGTGTGCCCTATTCACAGGAAGAGTCGAGTTGTGCAGGTTTCTTATTCATCAGCAGACATCTAGGTCTCTGAAAGAGATGAAGGTTGGAACATCCTTCCTTTGTATAGAACTATTGTTTCTATGGTGACTGTTGAATTGCTAAGTGTGTAGTCTTGATTTTGTCCTAAGAGTGGCAAAAAAGTAAAAAGTCAAGAATGTGTTTTTCATTGACTGAGACACATATTTCATGTCATCCTATCTCTCGGTGATGCAAGAATAAATTGCTGCTTTGTTGGAAATACCTTTGTTGGAAATACCTTATAGGAGTTGAGATATATAGTTTGTTATGATATATATTGGCCCTTGCTTTGATTGCACCTTGGAACACCACAGATTTTAGTATATGTATCAGGATTGCCACTAATGTATCAGGATTGCCACTTCTCATTTTTACATCTTTTAATGAAATTTACTTCTTTTTTTCCCTTTTTTGAATATTTTATTAGTTGAATATAAGAACAACATATAGTCAAATGAAATTTACTTCTAATAGCAATAGCAAACTTGGCAAAATGCTGTGGAAACAAAATGGGCTTACCGGAAAATATGGTAGCAGTTTCTGTATCCTCTGAACACTGAACTACCCATATGTTCATAAGTTAAAAGAAAATAATAAATCCTCCAAACAGTCTGTCAGGGACCCCTGAACATGCAGGTAATATGGAATGTTGAGGTGTCAGTTCAGAAACTAAAAGAGAAGGGGTGGAGAGAGAGGGAAGATTAAGACCAATAAATCAGGTGCACAGAGAGGCAACAGCATACATCTGGAGCCCTTGCACCTCTCAACCCATAAGGGCAATCTTATCTTCTGTAAATGAGGTTAAGTGGTATACACTCAGGTTTGCTTCCTCTGTCATGCTTCCAAGAGGTCTTGGTCTGCACAGGACATTGAGCTGATTTTTTTAAAAAAGTGGAAAGACTATTCCTTGGCAAAGAGTATTTCAAAATGAGAAAGAATGTGGAGATAGGTGTTTTGGAATTTCATAAAGAGATTTAAATAGGATCAGCTCTTATATTGGTATAATTGTGGACAAGATCACAGGAAGCTGCTTTATATTGAGTCAGCCCTTTGGTCCATTTAGCTCAATAACGTCCGTCTGTACTAACTGGCATCATCATCACAGGATTACAAACTGTATACTTCCCTAGCTCTGCTTGGAGATACCGGAGATTGAATTTTGGACCTATGCAGGCTGAGCGTGTATTTTACCACTGAGCCATGACCCTCCCCAAAAGGTCCCTAGATATCCTTTTTGATGAACAGCACCCTTTAGGCAATGTTGGTGTGGAGAAATGTATATTGCAAAGAAATAGAAGTGAAGATCCTTCATCATGTGAAAAAATAAAATAATGTTGCTTCCAATTTCATTTCAACTTTTGAACTTTCTGTTTTATAATCTTTCATCCTTTTCAACATCAAAGCATTTTCCATTGCACATTCTTTTAATCCATAGAACACTCTGTGCATAGTTTTGGCCATTGTTTGTCACTCACAGAGGGTCTTTCTCATGGGTTTTTGCATTTATATCATGTAATGCCAACATCCTGCCATGATAATTTGTCTCTCTGTTTTGCCAGTGCCTGTTGGAAGAATTTTGTGTCCTAGGACGTCCAGAATCTTTCTTCAAATCCAGAACAGGCATTGGCTGTGCTCAGATGTGACACTAAGCCAAAAACCAAGGTTTAATAAGCCAGGCTATGCATGGACTGTGTGCACAGAGTTCCTTTGCGCCTAATTTCAGTAAAGAGACTGAACAAACCAGGATTCAGCATTTAACCATAGAGTCCCATTACTGAGAAACTGAGCAAAAGAGAACTGAAGAAAGAGTCATAGATCTAAAACCTCAAAATGAGCCATCTGATTAGGCCATTCCTTGGTTCAAATAGAGAAGCTCTTTTAAACTTCCTCATAGATTAAGGTTACCAGACGTCCCCCTTTCCCGGGGACAGTCCCCGGCTTTACAAATCAGTCCCCATACAAAATCCATTGAAGTTGAAAAGTGTCCCCGGATTCACTGAAAAAAATCTAGTAACCTTATCATAGATGGAAGAGGAAGCTCTCCATAGAAATCAACTGAGAAATCTTAGATTTTAGCTGAGTTGAGTTACAAAAGGTAACTCAAGAGGGAGAAGAAGCAGAAAGCTACAAGGAATGGAGAAAGTGGGAGCCAAGAGCGAGGGGGACGAAAGACTCAATGAGTGACAAAAGAGCTGGCAGATAGTGTTAAGTTGTGGGTGAACATATCAGATGACACAGCGATTCTTCAAACAGCTCTTGTTTATTCACAGGCCAGAACAGAACTGAACTGAAGGGTTCAGCCAGCCTGCTTATATAGAGCTCCACTACAATGCAACAGTAGCAACTTTCTGTAACTATCCAATCACTGAACGTCACTTTCAATCCCTTATTTGCATATGTGGACCTGAGTGAAAACTATCTACAGTATCCCCCTGCTGGCCCAGGGTGAGAACTTCAGTACATAACAGATAGGGCCTACCTTGTGTGTGCACGCTGTATCTCTCCTGAAAAAAATTAGAACCTTAGCTTGTCAAAAAGGATTGGTTCCCCCTCACAAGGACGCCCTTGGGTGCCACTCCTTTACAGCAGAAGGTCTCTACACTCTCTGAGGACTAACTGTTGAGTGAGCAGTTAGCCCTCAGCCACAGGCTTTGCCTAATGCAAGCGTATCAGGGATATGCTGCAGCATTTTGTTGCAGGTTCCCTTTGTAACCGATTAAGTGCATGTTTGTTTTTGCAAATTTAGGAATCGATATCTTCCTCTGTGTGCTCACAAATAAATTTATAATTTTGAACAGGGATCAGCAACCTAAGGCCCATGGGCCAGAAGCATTCCGCGGAGGTCGTTTGACTGGCCCACGAGCTGCCCCGAATCAAGTTGTCCGCTCGCGCGCTGCGCTAAACCAGCGCAGTGCAGCACTGTGCAGGGACTTGCTTCTGCGGTGCCAAAAATCGTGTCTGCGCTGACGCAGATGCCGAAAATTGCGGGCGCACATGTGATCCGGCCCACGGACGGATCTCTGCGGGACTGATCTGGCCCTGGCAAGATTAAACCTTGCTGACCCCTGATTTTGAACAATAAAAACTTCACATTTTCACAATTTTTTCTTGTTAACGGGTGATAATTTTAACACAGTATATTAGGGTTTTGAATGTCTTCTTTTTCTCCCTCTAGTGGTGAGACATTTTAAAAGATGTTGATGAAGGATGTAGGCTGTGAAAACCTGCGATGTTACCATTTTATTTTTATTTTTTTTTAAAAAAAGGATTGAGGGATAATTCTGCTTGTTTGATTATTATGATTTCTCCCCCTAGATTTAACAGCGGACTATTAAATGTTGAAGACATTCTGACAAGTTTTGACAACACAGGAAATGTTTGTAAGTAATTTATGTTTCTTTACGGTGATGGCGATGATGTAGTTACACTTGGATGCAAAACATTTATGCTAGCATATTTGCCTGCAATGCTCATCACAGTGCCACATTTGTCATGTGTTTAACTGGAGGTGAGCTATTCTCCATTCGATGCCCTTAGCCACTGGTGTACCACAGTGCTTTGCAGTATAAATAATACCATGTTATTCTGTGTTACTCAGGTTCATTTTTTATGCTGCAGCCCCTAGGAATGTCTGTGCATGCATTTATGTGGCCTTCTCAAATCACTTTCCCCACCACCACCAGCAATTTGAGACATCAGTGAATATTTCTGAAGTTGCCCTGAGTTTCTGAGCTGTTCTCAGATGTGATCCTGGCTTTGTACATGGAAATAGGCATGTGGCCTTTCAGATTGTTGTGTAAGCTTCCTGTGACGTGTGATCAGTGCTTTCCCCCCTAAAAAAATGTTTAGGGGTACTCCCATTTTGACTCAAGAAAATCACCATTTTATTGTTCAAATTGGGAAAAATAAATACAGTAAATGGACAAACGTGCAAAGATTCACAGAAAAAAAGGATTGCATGCAATATATATGATTAAAAGCCCTAAACCTGATTATAATTTCATATCTAGAAAATAGGAGTTGGTATCATCTATGATGTTTAATTAAAAAAACTAAAGGACCCCTGACGGTTAAGTCCAGTTGCGAGCGACTCTGGGGTTGCGGTGCTCATCTTGCTTTACTGGCTGAGGGAGCCAACGTTTGTCTGCAGAAAGTTTTTCCGGGTCATGTGGCCAGTATCACTAAGCCGCTTCTGGCAAAACCAGAGCAGTGCACGGAAATGCCTTTTACCTTCCCACCGGAGCGGTACCTATTTATTTATTTACTTGCACTTTGACGTGCTTTTGAGCTGCTAGGTTGGCAGAAGCTGGGACAGAACAACGGGAGCTCACCCCGTCGCAGGGATTCGAACTGTTGACCTTCTGATCGGCAAGCCCAAGGCTCAGTGGTTTAGACCACTGATGTTTAATTAGGCTTGGTTTAATTTCAAGTCTCCTTCCTAATCATGTTACATGATTGCCCCCACACCTTGGAAGACAGAATATTGGCTCCTGATTGGGCAGCCCTGCCCGGGTGAGCTGTCCCCCAAGAGAGACCAATTCGAGTCTCTCCCAAGGTGAGGTGTGGAGGAGCAAACTCTTCCCTGCTCAGGGTTGGAATGCTACTGTACAGCAACAGTTATGAATCTGTTGCTATGTGGATAATACATTTTAGAAAGAGTAAAAAGCCTCTTACCTGCTAGTTAGCAACAGAAGCACTTTCTTCTATCTAGACAACTGTCAGCAATTCATCCTTCAAGTTGAAAGAGCATTTGTCCTTTTGCTTCCTTCAGGAAATGTTTTGTAGCATCAATTAGGGCAGAAATAGACTTAGATGTTCATGGCTTTTCTCTCTAACTGTGTTGACTGCCTTGTGGTGGTTTTACGGTGGCATTGACACTGATGTGAAAGTGACAGCTGATATTGGGTCGCAAGTACACCGGCCCTGCTTATAACCTCTAATTCACTAGAACTAAAAGCCTATTCACATAAGCAACAAGTGGGGGTACACTGAATATCTGACTGGACCTTGCCAGGCCTACTTTGCTTCCAAGCAAGGACTCCTATACTTGTAAATAATCTGCAGCATTTCACTTACTCTGGAATTTTCCTTTTTTTATATTGTTGGCTATGGGAACATTTTGTAAAATATATCACAACCCAGTCTATGAAGAGCTGGATGTCTCCCAAGCCCATGGATTTCAATGCATGGCACATTTAATTGTCATAGCTTTCATAGAATCATAGAGTTGGAAGAGACCACAAGGGCCATCGAGTCCAACCCCCTGCCAAGCAGGAAACACCATCAGAGCACTCCTGACATATGGTTGTCAAGCCTCTGCTTAAAGACCTCCAAAGAAGGAGACTCCACCACACTCCTTGGCAGCAAATTCCACTGTCAAACAGCTCTTACTGTCAGGAAGTTCTTCCTAATGTTTAGGTGGAATCTTCTTTCTTGTAGTTTGGATCCATTGCTCCGTGTCCGCTTCTCTGGAGCAGCAGAAAACAACCTTTCTCCCTCCTCTATGTGACATCCTTTTATATATTTGAACATGGCCATCATATCACACCTTAACCTCCTCTTCTCCAGGCTAAACATGCCCAGCTCCCTGGGCTGCTCCCAGCTTTGGGCTGCTCATAATCAATCCCCACACCTCCTTGTTGCTTTGCTTCTCTTTGCTGCTACAGATTGTCCAGCCTAAACTTCTTTCTCTCTTGCCTTCTTTCCTGGCTCATTCTCTGCCCTTTCCCCCACCTGCTGAACTTTTGTAAGATATTTTAATGGGCACTGAGATTTCTTGGCTTTGAGTATGCAACTTAGGCATCAGTATGCCCTTCCCAGTGCTATTGTTTGGTTAAAACAAATGAGGTGCTGGCACACAAATCTTGATAAAAGTGCCATGGATGCCAGCACAAAATGGCTGCCATGGGCAGTAAAATGAAAATAGGTGTTGGTGCTGTGTGAGTACTCAGTGAGTAGCATCACAAAAAAGCATTCTTTGTGCTCTTGAACCAGTTTTTATTACTGGTGACCCTCTGCACCCTCTCAAAGTAAAGACAAAGCTAACATTTTCTTCCCTGGGCAGTAGCATGAAACCATTCTTCTTTAACATTCATGCTTCACATAATACAGATCCTGCCTTTTGTTCCTTCTAAATCTGAGTTTACCCAGGATTTTCAGATTGTGATCACTGCAAGTGAGTGGCTTAGGGTGGCATTCATTGATAGTGATACTCAGAGTCGACCCACTGAAGTTAATGGAGATGAATAATTTATGTTCATTAACTTCATTGAGTCTACTCTGAATGGGATTTAGTTGAATACAGCCCTCAGATTTTGATGGTGGGGAAAGCAAAATGTGCCACATCTCTGGGATATAATGGCATGGATGACCTAAACTGCTTTCTGAGCCCTTGATCTGGTTAGAATGATGGTGCCTTTAGTTGCCAGACCTTTGGCATAGCCTTAGATAATGCTGACATGTAGTGACACTGGAAATGAACATGATATCTGGATATGAAAAGAAGTAAAGATACCATTCTGAAGAATAAAATTTCTTATACCAAAGTAGTGCTTAACTTACATAATCTTTTTTCTGTTTACAAACACCAAACAACCCATATAAAAATAAAAATATATTTCTATAGGTTAATCATAAAGTCAAAAAAAGCTAAAATTGACTTTCATAGGCAGTAATATGAAACTGTTCTTAAATACACCTGATTCACCTAAAAAAACACAAAAACCCCTCCCCTTTGTTTCTTAGGAACCTGAGATTACACTTCATCGCACACTGACATTTCAGAAGCAGAAAAATGTCAATTTCACAAACTAACTTTTGACCTCGGAACAACAATAAGAACAACAAAATCTAAAGGATAAGTAATTGTGTAGGGAAAATGTTCAGGGCAATTCAGTCTCAACTTTGAAGCTTTCATCCTTTTTGAGTGCCTCAGGCTTTATTATGAAGTCAGTCCAAAGAGCGCTTAGAAAATGTGTTCTTGAAGTACTGCCAGGTAGGAGAAGTAATTCACAAATTTACAGGAGAAAGGAGTTCCATGGGATTTACATGTTGCCAAGGGACTAATACCAGGACTGAGGGAGGGAACCCAAGGTGTGTGTGTGATTGCTGATGTCAGCAGAGTGTGAAGCTAGAGAACAAAACAACCGCAGGGGCTGAGAACACCATGGATTAAAATGGCAAACCTTATGATTATTGAACATGTATTATTTGAACACAGAATATTATTTTTATGGCAGTTTCTGACGGATATTTTTGGAAATGCTTTTATATTGCCTCTTTTAATATTTAATTTTTCCCCCCTAGAGTGGTGGCCAGACTAATAATCAAATCACTCTTCTTCTCCCACCACCCTGATTGGGGTTTGCATTTAGAGAGTCCTTGCAAGAGTCAGGCTGTAAAAGCTGAACAGTTGCACATGGATTAGATAGGTGTTCAGATACACGCATGAGATTCTTTGGATCCTTGCCCTGCAGTTTATATCTTGAGAAAAGCAATAATATTACTGGGTAGTGTTATGTACTGAAGTTCTCACCCTGGGCCAGCAGGGGATACCATAGATAGTTTTCACTCAGGTCCACATATGCAAATAAGGGATCGAAAGCGACATTCAGTGATTGGATAGTTACAGAAAGTTGTTACAGTTACGTTGTACTGGAGCTCTATATAAGCAGGCTGGCTGAACCCTTCAGTTCAGTTCTGTTCTGACCTGTGAATAAACAAGAGCTGTTTGAAAAATCACTGTCGTCTGATATGTTCACCCACAACTTAACAAGTAGCATCCAATGTATTCTGCTTGTACATAGGTCTTAGCGTGCTTCTCTTTCCCCCGTACCACCCAAAAGTCTGCTCCAGGGGGAACCCCACTCTCTAGAGCATATTATGAGGGTGCTTGGGGACGAGGAGAGGGAAGTTCTGTTGCACAAGTGGAACTCTGTTGCACAAGCAGAATGGTGAGGTTGAATACAACCCCTTGTCTTACTAACGCTGTAGATGCACATTCCATTCCAAAGTACAAGTCAATCTATTTACAAATACTGTGTTCCTTAACTACATCTTAGTCATTTTAGTGTGGCTTTACTACGCCAAAACGTTTTTCTTTCCTGCATCCTATCCCCAGTCCAACTCCCAAAGCAGAATGGTAGAAATGCACCCAGCATAAAGTTGACTTTAGTTCAAAATAAGATGTTGCCACTAGCTGGCAGCATTATATTAAACATGAATAAACTTCATTTAAGTAATGTTTGTTCACATTCATCAGTAGTTGCTTGATGTGTGTCTGTGTGCACATGTGCACCCGTGATAGAAAATTAAACTGAACTAATTCTTACTGATTGCCTGTAATTCCTCAATCCTGATTCACAGTAGACCTGTGAAACCCTGCACCTTGGAATTTTGGTATGAATTGTGAAAATGGTTCCTTTGAGCTTTCCCCTTTACAAAAGCATGCTGGAAAATAAAGTAGTGAGCAGAAAATTCTTTCTTTTTAAAAAAGAGTTTGGGAGTTAGTAATCAGTTCAGTTTTCTTACTGCCCTACTTAAAAGCTATCTGTGATCTATCCTTGTGATCTAGCTCTTTACAAGTCAGGAAGAAAAACTCAGCGTAAGTATTTACATGTTAGCATCTATGCATGCATATACATTCTCTGCTAAAATATATATGGATTTTTAAAAGGTTATATTAGGGCTCTGTATAAACAGCTTAGAGGTAACAGATATCAACTGCTATTGTCTTAAGAGGGTAATTGCTAGAGTCCAACGTTTTGTTAGGTTATAATTGTATTTTGTGATGATTGTCTACAGATATTGTTACTCATTCATAAACCACTTGTAAAACGACACTATTAATAAAATTCCTATTGAAATACTGATAGCTCGAGGAAGGAGGTTTTGAATGTTTTTATTCTCTTGAAGCTCTTGCAAGGTGGTGGACAGAATTTGCAGCAGCTGGGTGCGTTTAGGGATCCGAGCCAACATTTCTGCTGGCGATGGTGTGTGTAAACAGTATGGCAGACCCATCTTTCTGTGAGATGGGACTAAATGATGGAGTTCCGACCTTCCACTAATACTTATGTTTGGTGAATTTGGTGCATATGTGGTTGGTTTCTGCCAGTACCGTGCCTATCAAATACACGTGAAAGAATTGTTTACGATGATCTTCATGCTTGATGGGCGCAGCTTAGTAGGCTTGCCACCTGTATAGTTTTAAGCTAGCCTTGCCATTGTGTTTCCCAGCTGTGCTTTCTCATACATATATATTTTAAACCCAGCTTCAGTACTAAACAAAGGGTAATTTGAAATGTGCACATGCTTAAATGAATTAATATATGCAAATTACCAGCAGCTTTTTGTAGTAAATAAAGTGTGTGTGTGTCTGTGTGTGTCTTGTCCTCTGAGAGGGTAGAATCCATTAGTGTGCTGTTAATGTGCCCAAGGTAGTTCTAACTGATAATGGCTCAGGTGTTCAAGTGGCCCAAGAGCTTATGAAATCCTCTTGTTTATTCAGGACAGGACGTTTAGTTTGTATGTTTGCAAGTACAGAATTAAAATTGTTGGCAAGATTAATACAGTTGAAAGTGCTGATAGGTTGGGGAAAACAAGAGAAACAGATTTTTTTTCTTATGTGACCAGGGTTCCAGGAAAAATAGGAAATACCCTGTTAAAAAATAAATATGACAAAAGTATCAACATTTACAGAAGTTATGACAGACACTTCAAGTAAAATGCATATCTATGTGAGAAAATATGTTTACAATATGAAGAATACTGACCTTTCTGTGGGTTTATTCCCCCCCCCCCAATTGGCATGACCAAACAACAGAGAGTTCTTCATATAGAGCTCCATATTTCATTAATACAATCAAAATACATTTGGGGAGTTATGTTATGGAGTCATATTTAAAAATTAAAGGTATCAAATAACTTTTCCCCACTGATCTTCTTTCAAAATTATCACCTTATTCATCCAGTGCTGAACGTAAACCGGTTAAGCAACCACAAGTATATTCAGTAATACCCTGTGTTGCTTTCAGGTAATAAAACTGGCATAAAATTGAGAAAACAAACAAGAGGATCCATAGGTACATGGTCATTTTCCAAAATACTTGAGGCTCCACACAATGACAAAAATTGTTGTGTGCATGTACAGCTGTGTGTGGTGGGATGCTTCTCCTTCTGTTTTATATTTTAGCATAATTTATAATTATATGCAATATGTACAGTGCATTGGGACGCAGGTGGCGCTGTGGTCTAAACGACTGAGCCTCTTGGGCTTGCCGATCAGAAGGTCGGTGGTTCGAACCCTCACAACGAGGTGAGCTCCCGTTGCTTGGTCCCAGCTCCTGCCAACCTAGCAGTTCGAAAGCATGCCAGTGCAAGTAGATAATAGGTACCGCTCTGGCAGGAAGGTAAATGGCGTTTCCATGCGCTGCTCTGGTTCGCCAGAAACGGCTTAGTCATGCTGGCCACATGACCCGGGAAAACTGTCTGCGGACAAACGTAAGCTCCCTCGGCCAGTAAAGGAAGATGAGTGCCGCAACCCCACAGTTGTTTGCGACTGGACGTAACGGTCAGGGGTCCCTTTACCTTTATGTACAGTGCATAAGTGTTATATTATATAATCTAGAATTTATCGGCTTAGAGTGTTATATGCATGTATGATCTCATTTACAAGGGGGGCAGTGAATATGGTGCACTCCACATGTTTTGTACGTAAACTCTCACCTACCCTAACCAGCCAATGGCCAGGGAGGATGATGGAGAGCCAGTGTGGTGTAGTGGTTAGGAGCAGTGGACTCGTAATCTGGGGAACCGGGTTCGCGTCTCCGCTCCTCCACATGCAGCTGCTGGGTGACCTTGGGCCAGTCACACTTCTCTGAAGTCTCTCAGCCCCACTCACCTCACAGAGTGTTTGTTGTGGGGGAGGAAGGGAAAGGAGAATGTTAGCCGCTTTGAGACTCCTAAAAGGGAGTGAAAGGCGGGATATCAAATCCAAACTCTTCTTCTTCTTCTTCTTCTAATCATGGGTGCAGCCACGGGGGGCAGGGAGGGGCAGCTGCCCCCATCAATAAAAATCAAGAAAAATACATACTAAACTGAGGTTCTGCCCCCCCTAACAAAAAACCTGGCTACACCATGATGGGAATTGTGATCCACACCTGGACAGCACAATGTGGCTACTCATGATTTATAACAAAGCTGTAAGGTAGGCCAGTGTTGTTATTATTATCACCCCCAAATTGCAGGTGGCTGGACTAAACCTGGGAGAGTCTAAGGGTGCTTAGTAAGTTCATTACAGAGGTGGCTTTTGAACCAGAGACTGCATGATTTTGTACCTCATTCTCTTACCCAATATCTTGTACCAGTATAGTATTACTGGGACACCCAATAGCTGATAGCAGTTGTATTGGGTAGTCTGCAAACCTGTGTATACAGTGGTACCTCGGGTTACATACGCTTCAGGTTACAGACTCTGCTAACCCAGAAATATTACCTCGGGTTAAGAACTTTGCTTCAGGATGAGAACAGAAATCATGCTCTGGCGGCGCAGCGGCAGCAGGAGGCCCCATTAGCTAAAGTGGTGCTTCAGGTTAAGAACAGTTTCAGGTTAAGAACAGACCTCCAGAACGAATTAAGTACTTAAACCGAGGTACCACTGTATATATTGAGAGAGACACTATTGTTTCTTTTAATTAAGGAGTTGCTTTTTAATAATAGAGGAAAGGTAAATAGGCACCGCTCCGGCAGGAAGGTAAACGGCGTTTCTGTGCGCTGCTCTGGTTTGCCAGAAGTGGCTTAGTCATGCTGGCCACATGACCCGGAAGCTGTATGCCGGCTCCCTCGGCCAGTAAAGCGAGATGAGTGCCGCAACCCCAGAGTCGGTCACGACTGGAACTAATGGTCAGGGGTCCCTTTACCTTTACCTAAGGCTTGTATGCAGAGATAATGGAGGGTGAGGGAGCAGTAAAAGCAGTGCTTTTTGGGGGAGGAGGCAGGGATATGCATATCCCTAAACATTTTGTGTAACTTTGTACTTTTGTCCATTTACTGTATTTATTTCCCCCCAATTTGAACTATAAAATGGTGATTTTCTTGAGTCCAAATGAGAGTACCCCTAAACATTTTTTTTAGAAAAAAGCACTGAGTAAAAGTGACAGGATGAAATATTTGCGTTCGATACCTTTTACTCTGAAAAAGTATGCGAAAACCTATTTGCTCTGCAGTCCTAGCCATGTATGTTAAGTCTCACAGGCCACAATCCTTAGCACATTAATTAGAGAGACAGTCTAACTTAATGGAATTTACCTCTGGAAAACATGATTAGAATTGGCCTAATTGAATCAGTGGGACGTAAATCTCCAGTATGTGAATAGAATTGCAGGCATAGGCTCTGTAAGTGAGAAGTGCAGCATTTCAAGGTTTATAATCTTTCTGTGTGTTATGCAGAAAAGCAAAACTTTAAAATAAATAGTGGGTGTCCGCCTGGAAAAAACACACCACACTGTTGGTTCTGGAATTGAAGCAGCAGCAGGGGGCGCTACAGTTTCAGAACTGTCCACACTTGCATTCTTTTAAGGAAGCAGTTAAATAACCATTAGCTGCAGACTTTGGTGATTAACCCTGAAAAGCTGCAAATGTATTTAAATATTTTTGTGTTGGGGTGTGTGTGTTAGTGTTATTGCTGACTCTGATGCTAAATGGTCTGCGACATTTGAGAAAAGGACTATATCTTTTATGAATCTGTTGGTATCTTAGCTGGTGGCTTTCATATATGGATAATTATTTTATTTTAAAATTTGCTGAACAGTGAATAAATGCTAAGCTTGTAAGACGGATTTGATAAATTGGAGAGATTGTCATGCAAGTAATTTGAAGTGTGCTTTTTTTAAAGTAGTACAAAAAAGCAAGAGTATAATTTCAAACAATCCTTTACCTGTTTTGATAATCCTGGAATAAATTGTTTAATCAAAGTTAAATCTATTAAAAAAATAGACTTCTACACAGAGCCTCAGGATCAATGTGTTAACCAGTTGTTGCTCAGAGTCTGTGTGAGTGTATTCTAATTTCTCTAGTGCTATAGCTTGAGTTTGCAGGTTAGGTTCTTGAGTGCCTGGCTGCATGTTGTTGGTTGTTAAATTTCTGTTCACATTCTCTCAAGGATAGAAAAGAGATTCCTTAAAAAGATTACTAACTCATAAATTGCCTGTTGATTCGCTTTCTTTTTGCTACTAACTCTGGTTCCTAATGTGTTCTGTCAGGGTTTAAGCCCAATGAAAAGAGGGGGGAACTGGATAAACACCATATTTACTAGCACGGGTTCCCATTTTCTTTTGAGATGAAATAATTTTTGTTAAACCCTTCCCCATTATTCTTACCTTTTCCCGCCACCCTTAATAAATCATTCCTTTGAATTTTTGTGGGGAAATTGTTTTTAGCCCATTTTTAACTCCATTAAACATTTTGTGTGCGCGCATGCATTCTGTCTCTCTGATGATAATAGCTTTCTCAATTCAGATTTTCCTTCAAAATTTAATAGCGGACTAACTCTCTTGGAGTGTTTGGCAACATGGAATCCATTCTTCCTCGCACCTGTCTTCCTCCATATCATTCAACTGGCTATAGGGTGTTTTCTCTCTTCTTCTCAACCCCCTCCACTTCCTCCTGATTTAAAATGTGAAGTTTTGCTTAGAGGCCTACAGGTTTCTTCATAGGTCTCCCTGGATGGCTCAGAGATACCTGAGCTGCTCTGTGGACCGAGATTGTGGCAGCTACTGATCTATCACGCCTGGAAGGACATGGCATCAAGCTACCTAGGGAAAAGGATAGGATGACATTCTTTAACGGCAAGAGAGGCACACACTGTTCCTGCATTTCATGTAACATGTCACTCAGTTAGATGCAGAAGTAACAAGGGAGTGATCCACATTCTGCAAGCGCTACTTGATAATCTCCTTCTGTTCCTGCTTCAGAGGGGGTGGGGCACACTCCATTCTTCTCTTTCCAGGCAAAACATTACCCTCTATACCAGGGGTCTGCAACCTTTAAGACAAAAAGAGCCACTTGGACCCGTTTCCAAAGAAAAGAAAAACTGGGAGCCGCAAAACTCGTCATTATAAAAATAACTTTTTAATTATTTCTTTGTTTGACCCCTCAGAATTACTCCTCCTCATAGAAATAAACATTAAATTAACAAGTTACCTTTTTTGTGTGTGTGTGTTCTTCACTCCCCTTCAAAACAGTGACCAGCGTACATGCCCCCTTTCAATGCAGTGACCAGCGTACATGCCCCTTACAATGTAGCGGGCGGGCGGGAAGGTGACGTCGGGACGGTGCGTGACTAACGCACGCACCGCCCCCATGCGATGTCACAGCCAGTACAGCGCCCGCCACAGTGAGGAGTGTCGGGGCACACAATGCGCCTCCTCCCCTCGCTAGTATCCGCCCCGGAGCCGCAGCAAAGATGTAGAAGAGCCACATGCGGCTCCGGAGCCGCAGGTTGCAGACCCCTGATCTATACCAATTACTTGATAGCGCCTTCTTCTTTTATATTCCTTTTTTATATTGTGGGTTGGGACTCATCAGAGTTTCTCATCCCACTCTCCAGGCAGCCTTAGTTTTCAAGGCTGCATTTTAAATGCACATTGTTGGAGAACAATAGATTGAAGGGAGTCTGGCAATGTAATCTAATGTAAGATGTCTATCCTTGTTTTGGAAAAAATTATATCTGACTAAGTCATACTTGGTGTAGACCAGGGGAAGGTAAACCAAGGCCCGGGGGCCGGATCTGGGCCAATCGCCTTCTAAATCCTGCCCGCAGATGGTCCGGGAATCAGCATGTTTTTACATGAGTAGAATGTGTGCTTTTATTTAAAATGCAACTCTGGGTTATATGATGGGCATAGGAATTCGTTCATTATTTTTTTTCAAAATATAGTCCGGCCCCCCACAAGGTCTGAGGGACAGTGGACAGGCCCCCTGCTGAAAAAGTTTGCTGACCCCTGAAATCAGGGGGTTTAACTAACCTAAGTCTATTGGGTTGTAGCCAGTGTTAGTCCTACTCAGAGTGAATACATTGAAATTAATAGGTTTAGTTTTATTGGGCCTGCTCTGAGTAGGGTTTATTCAGATACAACTCTTCTGTACATAGAAAAATATATCTAGTATATTCGGTAAGATAAATACTCAGCTTTTTCATATACTAACCAAAGCCTCAAAATATTGCAGAGGTACCCATTCTTTCAAAACCAGTGTTAAGTCATTTAAGATTCGGAGTTTAATAATAACAGGTGGCAGTTGTATTATTTACTTAGAAAACATTTATCCCATTCTTTATCATATGATCTCAGGGTGGCTTATAATTTGGAGTGTTCAAATCATTTAATTCATTATCTTGGTGGGGAGTGGGGGAGTCTTTTATTGTAAACCTTATTTTTTAAAACCTTTCAATAAATAACAACAAAAATAATATTAGGTCTCTTAAAATGTCACAGTATAGTGTATCAACACTGCAAGGCAGACCAGTGTTATGACTCCCATATTGTGCATGTGGGGTTGAGACTGAAATATTATTGGAGCTTGCCCAAGACCACCTAGTGAATTCAGAATAGAGGCTTATTGTTTCACAGTTTAGCTTTTTGGGCACTGTGCTATAGTTGGTTGATCATTTCTGAAGACAATATGAAAATAAGCCATGCCGCTTTTGGAAATGGTTGAATATTCGAGGTATATACTGTATCTGAAAAGTGTGCTCAGAAAAATCACAGATGACAGGTCTCCTTCAGTTCTTTGATAGGGGGAGCCAGAGAGCATGCAAAAGTATAATGGGAAACAATTCATTCAGTAATACTGTGTAAAATCTGTTCAGTATGTACAGTGGTAATGTACAGGATGAGGTTCCAGAACCAAAATTGCTCCCCCCCCCAGTTCCCTTTTTCTCCACAACTTTTTTTTGTTCCACTTTTAGTGAATGTTATTAGACTTCTTACTTTATCTGTAAGGTAAAGTTTGAAATAAAGCTGACTTGTTCATTTTAAACTGATTGCTCTTTAAGAAGTGGTTTGGCATTTTACATTAGGCTGATCAGAAGAGTGGAAAAATATCCTTTTAATTAGCAATGTGTTTAATATAAATGTTTGGAAATTCCCCTACCTTTTTAGTTGAGATTAAAATGGATTAAAAGTACAAATGTCCGTTTAGTAGGCACATAATGCTGATTAAGCTATATTCTTTTGATAGTGTAAACTTTGTGAATAGTGAATTAGTAAGGCATAGCTTCAAAAAAATAAAATCATTAACTACGTTCAGCAGTTTTGAACCTATTCGTATGAGAGAAGTTAAATGTTTGGAATTGGTGAAAGAAAATGCCACCCACTGTTTAACCTCCCTGTGAGTTTTCGATAAAGCTGACTCCACGAATGATTTCCTCAGATTTTGGAAAGGTGGGGACATGCCAGTTCTTAAACATGAAAGGAGGGATTTTCCTCCCTAAAATAAGTTTTTCTCTCTTCCCCATTACGTACTGCCCATAGGAAAGCTTTAGAGATGTGCCAATTTTTTTTTTGTATTGCTTTTGTGTAAGAAGGCTAGAATTCAGACATATCAATAATTTGTCCTAATTCTCCTTTATAAGTAAAAACAACTATTCTGTTTACTTTATTTCGCTCACACCATTGCTAAAGTCTTGGAGCAAGTAACAATGCTTATAAAATGACATTTTATGAAGATATAGCCAAAAATACACCTTATGGCTACTGCATGTGCCCCAATAAAAAGTTTTGTATTACATATATATTTATATATTTACCGTATATTCTGTATTAGTTATATTTATTTTGTATTGTTTATATCCTTTTATACCCCACTTTTCCTTTAAGGCGCATAAGGTGGCATAAACCATTTTATTCTTAGAGAAATCCAGTGAGGGGTTAAAATGAGAGATAATGACTGGCCCAAAGTCACACAGTAATTTCAATAGCCAAATGAGGATTTTGACTAGCCTAGTCTGACACTCTAACCACTACAGCACACTTTACTCTGGTCAAAACTGGAAGACGCTAAGATTTGGGAAATCTGGGGACGAAGAATTGAGAACAGGTTTGAGGAATAGACACTGGCTTTTTCTCCATTTCTGCTTGATAAAAAACAGTACCTTAATTTTCTCGGTTGCAATGGGGCAAGGGACATTTGAATTGGCAGGATCCAAGACTTTGTATGCAAAACAAGAAATGTTATTGTGCCTATTCAGGATAACCTTGTTGGGAAGAAGGCCTATCACTCAGTGGTGATCACTCAGCCTGGCATCTGCAAGTGGGCGTGGGAGTGCCACTTTCATTCAGCTTAGGCAATGCTGAGGTATGTGGTCTGGCTCAGGATAAGGCCGCTTCCTATGTTTAGTGGACATCTTGAAGAGAGAATCTGTCATTTTCCTTCCCTGCACTGAAATACCAAATTGGAAAGATAGGCACAGAGATGTGATCCATTTGTTCTTCTGCATTGGCTTGGTTTGGATCAACTGTCTTTTGGCTTCTCCCCTACTGGCAACCCCCCCTGGCATGATATAACCTGTATTTAAGAGGTGGAACCTGCATATTATTTTTCTTCTTCCATTCCCTTCCCCTTTCCTTTTTGTGGCATTATTTGTTGTATTTTAAGCCATCATTTTCTTTTGGAATCCACCTGAGCCCCTTGACGGAAAGATGGTATCTAAATATAGCAACTAAGTAAATTTTACAGGGTCTGCCAATAAAGTCTCCTGTGTCAAATTGTAAGTTTTGGTGCAGATACTGTGCTGTACTGAAGGTTGTTTTCTGTGCTCAGTTAATAAGAATTGTCATCTTTCCTGAAACTCTCATCAATTTTCCTAGAAGGCTCCCATTTTGAAGTATATGGTGGGATTTCTAGGGGTGTGGGGAGAATATTTTATTTTTGTTGTCTCTGGTGACCAAGTGAAGGTTTCCAGTCACTGTTGGATCTGGAAGGGTTTGAGCAGCAAGTTCGTAACTCATTTTGTATCATGAACTGTGCAGCTAAAATGCAATCTCTAACTTGGCTGTAGGTAATTGGTTTATCAAGAGTAATTACAAACTGACACAGAAATGTATATGTGCAGAAATATATATGTTGCATACTTGTAGGATTGCTATGCACTACAGTTCCATGTGTGCAAATTAACTGAAGGGACTGGTCATTCCCTGTCGAGGCATGTACACAAAATGGTTTGCACATGTCTAGCTAGCTCATATTCACAGGATATGCCTGTGTGTGCACATGTACATGTGTGGAGAGGTTTGGTTGATTCTTTACGCTGATTCTGGTTAGCCAAATTGCAATTTTATTTCTCCTCTCCCTCCGCCTGCTAAATTCAGTTTGCATATTTACTGGAGTGAAGCTCGCTTTGTTGTCGTGTGTCGCAAGAACTCCATAAAATAACACCAATGGAGAAAAATCAATCTACTGGGTCTGGAAAATGGATTTTGTGCCTTAACTGGCAAACGTTAACAATTACTTTGTCGAGAACTAGAGAAGCTAAGCATTTATCAAATCAAACTGCTATAACTGTTGTGCTCCTCTGTCCTCAAATAAAAGCTGCACTGCTTTGATGGCTCAGACTGAAGTGCCTACAGGAAGCAGAAAGAATCCTTGAAATCATGAGCCCAACAGTATCCTGGGGGACTCCTTGATGGACCAGAGTGTAATCGGAATCATGTGAAGCATACATCGCAAAATGTTTCCAATTTCACAAACAAACTGAGCACCGCACAAATACTCTACAGGAACCAAGATCTTACCAGACTCTCCAATCAGGGTAAAAAGTACTCCTGGTTCAGTGTTGCTTGATGACACTACTTACTAAAGCTAGTGGTAGCCTCCTGCAGAAAGGGACTGCAGATATTCAGTGCTCCAACCCTGCCTGAACCAAGCCTACAACTGTGAATCCCATTTAATTAGATTTTCCTCACCTCTCGTAAAGGCTTAGGGCATGTTATAATCTGTATATTCTTAGAGCTTCATGACCAAGCAGGGTTTTGAGCAACAACATACCTTTTCAGCATCTACATCCCATGTTTTAGCCACCTAACCCTACAAGCTGTCACTGTGGTATTTACAATATTCATTTTTTCCTGCTTATACCACACTCACTGAGCACAATCTTTTATTGTTTCTGTACAACCATCTTCTGAAATGAATGACCATTAGGTCTAGTGATTCCTGTGCAAATTGGGCATATTAAAGTATGCTTAACGGTTTCCCCTGCTGACAGTGCATTAATCACCAGACGGTTTTATACTGAGTAATGCAAATGCATTCAATGTAGCTTAAAAATAAAAGATGAAGTTTGCACAATGCAGCTCATAAATGCGGTGCATATAGTTTTGAAACCATTGAAAAATACTAAACTGTTGTTTTTGTTTCAGTGCCTTCCTAAGGCTTTACAAGGGACTGAGGAAAACTTAGGGGGGTTCAGAGAATTCTTTTTGCTGGTTTCCCTTTAATATCATTTGATACCATTGAGCTCTTCCTTACCACACCCTTAGGTGCTTTGGAGAAGAAAATCCCTTAAGAGTTCTCAGTACAGTGGTGCCCCGCAAGACGAATGCCTCACAAGACGGAAAACCCGCTAGACGAAAGGGTTTTCCGTTTTTGAGCTGCTTCGCAAGACGATTTTCCCTATGGGCTTGCTTTGCAAGACGAAAACGTCTTGCAAGTGTTCCGATTTTTTCCCCGCTCCCCCCCTTTTTCTAAACCGCTAAGCCGCTAATAGCCTTTTAGCCGCTAATCTGCTAAGCCTTTAATAGCCGCTAATAGCCTTTTAGCCGCTAATCCGCTAACCCTTTAATAGCCGCTAAGCCTTTAATAGCCGCTAAACCGCTAATAGCGCTAATCCGCTAAGCCGCTAATAGGGTTGCTTCGCAAGATGAAAAAACCGCTAGACGAAGAGGCTTGCGGAACGGATTAATTTCGTCTTGCGAGGCACCACTGTAACCTGGAACTTCACCACTCCGCATTTCTGCCTCTTCCTGTAATCAGCATGATGCCCAAACCCTTAGGAGGATCTTGTGTTCTGCCTCTGGCCTTTTGCTCCATGTCCATTCCTGTCATCAGGATCTATTAGTCTCTGGTTGGTGCAGTAGCAGCTGGTGTAGTGGTACAGGAGGGGAACTACTGCTGTCCTGGGTTTCAAACACAGCATGCCATTGCACTGGTGGTTACTGGAGGAGGAAGGAGAGGGGGGAGGCACAGGAAACCTGGTGCATTGCGGCATGGTTGAGCCAATCTTCCACTCTTGCAGTTATGTGCCTGCACAGCTCAGAGTTCCCCGTACTACACCCTTCTTTCTCCGGTAAGTGCTAGTGGCACTCTGTGTTTGGAAGCTGGGAGAGCAGCAGTATTCCAGCTATGCTGCCACACCAACCACTTCTGGTTCGGTAATCGTAGAGTTCCAGATTTAAGGACCTTCCATTGATGTGTGTGGGAATGTTCAGGGAGGCAGGAGAGGATATATTGTTTAATTATATCCTTCCCAACTTGTGTTCTACAATTTAACAGAGTAACATTCCTCTTTTTAAACTTTCACAGCGGATAACGTCT
Organism: Podarcis liolepis; assembly: GCF_965112155.1. NCBI lineage: Eukaryota > Metazoa > Chordata > Lepidosauria > Squamata > Lacertidae > Podarcis > Podarcis liolepis. Next base: position 103,186,930 of record NC_139557.1, read on the forward strand.
TTGCCAGGCTTGCATAAGCCTCTAAAATAAGTTTCCTGGTAAATCCCCTTTATTCCCTCTTAAAAGAATACACACAACACAGTCTTATATAAAACTTTAAAATAGTTTACACACATACATTCTGTTCACAGATGGGTCCCAGAAGGCAGACTTAAGTTACAAGATATATAACCTGGAATCTATCCCATAAGGTAGTAGTTCCTTTGTCCTCCCTTGGCTGGAAGCCAAGGGAGCATCTCAGGCTAAGGAGATGTTGCTTCTTCGAGGAATAGAGTCAGAGAGAGAGAGATGGCTGCTTCCCCTGTGCTATTTTGTTACTTGCCCAGGTGGGGTCATGCCCACTTCTGGTCACATGTAGAGGAAGTTCTGACTGGCTGGTCCAGACACCCCCTTTTTATGTCCACTCTTGGAATGTTGTGTTTGACTGCTCTGTGTTCCACACCCCACAATGTGCACTGCTCAGATTGCCTATCCCTGCTCACAGCTGTTATCACCTCATAATTGTCATTGGGACTATCTGATGGTGTTGGAGACAAAATTCTGTGTTAATTTTAGTGTATTGCTTAGAAATTCTTGGAACAGGACGATTCTTAGGGTCTCATAAACCCCAGGACCTTCAGGAGCAAGACACTGAGACAAATGATTTCCTCTCCTTCAAATCTCTTGCAAAAGCAACATATTTCTGGTAACCCAAAGTCATTTATTGTACTTAGCGACAAGACTGAGATGTGTAGGTAGCTGTATTTCTGTATTTGAATTTCTGATCACACAGTTAAAGCTTAAGGTTTGCTAAATACACGGATGCATTTTGCTGATACATGCCTTCTGAAATTTAAAACGGTGACTAGAATATTTTTGCCTGTTAACCTTCTTTTAAAAAACCAGGCAGGTTCAGGAGTTTCCGAAAGAGAGGCAGTAATTGGTCCCCTAATATTAAACACCAGAGACGCTGAAAACACAATTGCTCTTTTAATGATGGCATATTGAGATTGTACAGAAGTAATTCATCCCAGCTGGTATGGGTTAAGCAACTTGCTAACCTTCTCATATATTTTAGTGGCCCGTGAGGGGGAAGTGGACTAAATCGCTGCTTCACTCCTCCTTGAAGGAGTGGAGGCAGAGATATTTGGATAGTGAAAACATGCAATCCTTCCTGAGCCACATACATACTGGATTATTATTTATTAGTATTATTTTTTAAAAAGCTTGATGTACGTATCTGATTTCTTGTTTTTAAACACCCATCCACCACTGGTTATTCAAGTGCTATCTTCCCCTCTTACCTTTTGTTCCATGTCTACAATGTGGATGCAAAGGGCTGCTGCTGCATGACATCACAATGGCCTGTGGTGTTGGCTCTGTGCGGCCAGCTGATCCCAGGCATTGTGCCCCAGCAGCATTTGCAAGCGCTACTGCATTGCAGATTGTCAGAGGGGTAGCCGAGTTAGTCTGTTTCAGCAAAAAGAACAAAGTGCCTTGTGGCAACTTAGAAAAACGCCAACACATTATATTTTGGCATTTGCTTTCATGGACTAGAGCCTACTTCATTAGGTGCATTGAGTGTGATCTTTAGTTGTCAGGTGTGTGTATATATATATATATATATATATATATATATATATATATATGTATGTATATATATGTGTGTGACGCGGATGGTGCTGTGGATTAAACCACAGAGCTTAGGACTTGCCGATCAGAAAGTCGGCGGTTCGAATCCCCATGACGGGGTGAGCTCCTGTTGCTCGGCCCCTGCTCCTGCCAACCTAGCTGTTCGAAAGCACGTCAAAGTGCAAGGAGATAAATAGGTACCGCTCTGGCGGGAAGGTAAACAGCGTTTCCCTGCGCTGCTCTGGTTCGCCAGAAGCGGCTTCGTCATGCTGGCCACATGACCCGGAAGCTGTATGCCAGCTCCCTCGGCCAATAAAGCGAGATGAGCACCGCAACCCAAGAGTCGGCCACGACTGGACCTAATGGTCAGGGGTCCCTTTACCTTTACACACACACACACACACACACACACACACACACACACACATGCATGGGTATAGTGAAAAATGGAAGGTTGGAGTGAAATGATAACAGAGTAAAAATGTAAGATGCTGCAAGGTTCCCCAGTGCTTTTTACTTCACACCTTTTTTAAAAAATGTGCCTTTTGGCAGAGAGGGTCAAGAGAGGGCAGAGAGGAGGAGAAGCAGAACTTGATGTAGCATGGTCTTATGCCATTCCTATGCTATTTGGTTATTGCAGTGTTAATCAAGCGCTTGAGCATGTGCCTTGGTCCTTTAGCATCAATCTACCTGTGACTGTCCTGCAAGGTTGAGGCTGTGACAAGCACAACAAAGGAAGCAAATCACGGCATGCACTGGCTGTCCTCATTAAGAACATAAGAAGAGCCTGCTGGATCAAGCAAACAAGCTATTAAGCAGAGGCAGATTTAGGGGAGTGCAACCAGTTTGGTTGCGCTGGGCGTGGAGCCTTAGGGCTGCTGCAGCTATTATTTAGAATGGAGTGCGAGAGGCAGAGGGGCAGCAAATTTGGGCACCAAACAGGATGCTGCTGAAATATGAGAATCCAAGGTCTGCCACTGTATCAAGTCCAGCATCCCACAAATAGGACCTGAGCCCAAAAGCATTTTCCCTGCCTGTGGTTTCCAGCAGCTGGTATTCAGAAGCATCACTTGCTCTGTCCATGGAGGCAGAGCATAGCCATCATGGCTAGCAGCCATTGATAGTGTTATCACCCATGGAGAAATAATGAATTGGTATTAATGAATGAATTAATAGGGCATGTGGCTGGAAGGAACTATTATTATCCGTTTCATTTGTATACCGCTTTATACTTTTAAGAGGAAAAAAACCTCAAAGCGATTTACAACCCGCATTTAAACCTCAAATAAAACATTCCAAAATGAAACATTACAGAAGAAAAATAAAATAAAAAATATACATTCAAAGCAGCATAATTAACAGAATATGAAAACATTGTTTTAAAGAAATCATTATTATTTTAAAAGATCTCATCATCGTTATTTTAAAGATTCAAAGGCATTACTGAAGGAGGTCAAATATAGAATGCACATTTAAGCCAGCATAAGTAGCGAGATAAAAAAAAGAGTAAACATAGAAGATATTTGCTGCTGTTGCTGCCAATGGTGGTCTGTAGTGGGTGGCAGCTGTGGGAACTCAATCTTGATGGCCTGGGTCTGTCCTAAGCAACTTGCTGTCAGCAGAGCAAGCAGGGGGCTCCAAGAATCAACTCCAAGTATGACACTAAGTAGCGTCACACTTGCAATGCGGCTTCTCCCTATATGTATGATGGAAAAGCAGATAATTGCAGAGTCTTAGTTTGATGACAATCGCCTGGAGTAGAGTGGATCCTCACCTCCCTCCCAGCAAACATCCACCCTCTCTACCCCCTAGAGCTAGAGATCTGGATGTATTCAAATACCTTACTCAGCACCTGATCTGTTTGCCACTGTAACACAAGCATACACCTCCTTTTGTTCATTAATTAGTCCTGGCAAGAACAAAAGCCTTCCTTTCAACAAGCACTGCTTCTACAAATACCAATCAACAGGTTTTTGTGTGTGTCTTGTAAGGATATTCCTAGTAGGGAGTATCCCTAGTAGCATCTCTGGTGGGGGACATGTCATGCTCCTTTAGGGGTAGAAGAAGAAGAGGAGTTTGGATTTGATACCCTGCTTGATCACTACCCTAAGGAGTCTCAAAGCGGCTAGCATTCTCCTTTCCCTTCCTCCCCCACAACTAACCCTCTGTGAGGTGAGTGGGGCTGAGAGACTTCAGAGAAGTGTGACTAGCCCAAGGTCACCCAGCAGCTGCATGTGGAGGGGCGGGGAATCGAACCTGGTTCACCAGATTACGAGTCAACTGCTCTTAACCACTACACCACGCTGGCTCTCCGGTAGTTTGTCCACCTTTGGTCTCCACCCTGCATTCAGTTCTCCCCAGCCAGGAAATGGCTCCAACTGGCTGACTAAACCAGGTGTGGGCAGCCAGTGGGTCTCAAACCCCCAGTGAGTTAAGGACTTCCTCCTGCATGCAAAAACAGGCTCTGGTGGATTGAGCAGACAAGACCAATAGAGGGCCCAAGGGCCAAGAAGATTGTTTCCGCACATGCTGTAGTTTAACCGGCTCAGGGACCCTCCTCCCCGCCTGCTCAGGGACCCCTGCCACCCGCTCAGTCTGCTCCCGTGAGCCGCGCTAAACCAGCACGGAGCAGAGCGGGGACCGCCTTCCGCGACGCTGGCCAGCTTCCCATTGGCTGCAGGAAGCTCCTGCAGCCAATGGGAAGCTGTGCACACCTCCTCTGCGCCAGAAGGAGTGCAGAAAGTAGCGTTTGCGCATTCGTGCGTGCGCACTCTGGCCCACTATGGCATCTGCGGGACTGTGAACTGGCCCAAGCCACAACAACTTTGCCGACCGCTGCTGTAGAGGGAAGTGAGTACTGAAGTAGACCAGTATAGAGTAAGCAGCACATAAGCGGCACACAAAACACTAAAAAACCATTCTACGTTCTAACTCTTCTATTAATAATCCAAAAATTGAGAGAGCTATGTACAAGATCTACTACAGAGGCCACAAACATAAATAATAATATTTAGAATTTTTGTTCAAACACTAGTAAGTTTTGGTTTATGCCACCAGTGAATGTTTATAAATATATCAAAACCGTGAGAGAGAATTTACTGAAGAAGCCCAAGACTCTTCATGGGCGAAACAGGTGACAAACGCCGGCACCCTGTCTAACTCTTGAGCGTAACATCACCGACACTCTCTTTGATCCAACTTACCTTTGTTGATATCTACAGGAGCCTGACTAAAGGAACATTTAAAGACTGTATCTTCCTTTTGGACACAATTTGAATGGGTTTTCTGTTTGTGGCCTCTGTAGTAGATCTTGCACATAGCTCTCAATTTTTGGATTATTAATATAAGATTTAGAACGTAGAATGGTCTTTTAGTGTAGAGGGAAGTGAGGGCAGATGGGGCTCGTCAACCTGGAAATGTAGCCCATTTACAAGGAGGAAAATTCTGATCCTAAACCTCTACTGCATTGTGGGATATTTTTTTTTGGGGGGGGGGGGAGAAAAGGCCAAAGAGTAAACCCTACACAAATCCAGAGCAGAGACCCCAAGATGGTTGGATGGTGTCTTGTATGCCTCCTTCCGGCAATTTCTGAAGTCAAGCTGGTGCAAAACATCTTGCTCTGCTTTCCTTTGGACCACATCAGTGAGGCCAAGAGGGAGGTCTTGTTGCCTGGGCAGACCAGGACCTCCATGCCCACTGCCCAGGCTTGCAGCCCAAGAAGGTGACTTTGATGGTGCTAACACAGCCATTTGACTTCACTCCCCAATGTGCACTCCATTGTCTCCCGAGGCAGATGGATGCCAACAACAACTCTAAAATGTACCAATATGTGAAATGGCACTGATACGTGAAATATGATATCATATAATCGTGCTAAAAGTTAACAAATGCCCATTGAGATTGTCCCAATAGTTCAGGTGCCGTTTTGTGTACAGGATAGTGATATAGCCTTGCTCTGTTTGAGAAGGTTGCACTAGTACTGTAATGAGAATTGTATTTTGATGTAATATTAGTGTAAGATAAATGGTAATATGGGTCTAAGGTTGAAGTTTTTAAAGGCTTTACAGAGCCACCTTTAACCCTGATGTGATGCTTGAACGGGCCTTCACTTATTTTTAGCGAGCATGCCTGAGTAACTACGGCTGTGGTTTCACATAACAGGGAGATACATTTTTTAGATCTTTTGCTGATTATATTGTGTGAGGGTCAATCTTGTGCCCCATTTGTGAAACCTGGGTCAGAATAAAGAGTTGAGGGTCACTTCTTCAAGTGCCTAATCCATTACCATGCACTAATAGGTCCTGATAGCTCATTTTGTAAGTCCTCAGAGTTAAGCTAGGACATTGTTTGGACTAACTTCAAATCCTGCTTCTGCTCTGCGGGGTTAATTAACATCTGCTAAATGTTTCTTGTTGGAGGCTTGGAACTAAACACTTCTATTTGTTTTACTGTGATCGCTTAGTGTGAATACATCCTAGAGATAACAGCACTGGAGAATTGAAATTGTACCAGAGATGCAGTTAAAGGATGTGTGTGTGTGTGTGTAGTTGACATTTGTCACAGACAAAAGCCATTATTTATGACAATATGTCTTAACCACAGTAATGAATTTGTAGTTAACAGAAATTAAGAATCTGGAGATGTTTAAGAGAATATTCTTACTGTGTTCTCATATGGGAATTTTACATCCAAATTAGACAGAAGTCTAATTAAGGGTATGAGCCACAAAAATACTCTATTTTTACAATGTTCCCTTCCACTCCTGGGATTTATTCAGGGTTCTAATATAGATAGGAACGTCCCTGGGTTCATTTTAAACAAGATTAACAGTGGTCAGATTAAACATGTTCCACTCTAAAGGGGGATGGAATGGCAGGGATTTCAACAGGTGAGGGAAGTGTCTGGGGAAGTCAGCACTCAAATTCTCACCCATCCCTGATCCCTTAGTTGGGGTTAATGCTATGTCTGCAGTGGCCCAGATTAAATTCAAAGAAGGAAAATGTGTGTATGTGAATACCAGAAAGAAAAAAAATCAGAAGGTCAGAGGATGTGGCTTCCAGGCATAAGAAACCTAGCATCTGTTTTCAAAAATCAGCTACTGGACTTTGATTCTTCTTCTTCTTCTTCTTCTTCTTCTTCTTCTTCTTCTTCTTCTTCTTCTTCCTTAGAAATGTATACCCAACCTTTCAAATAAAAATTACCAAGGGATTTTACAATTTTACATCGAATATATCTATGTAACAATAAGAATACCAAAGATAACAATACAGCAACAAAATTGAAAACAGGTAAAAGCAGCATCAAATCTGCTCAGAGTTTAAAATCCTAGAAAAAAACCCCCAGTCATATATGCCTAGGGACGCGGGTGGTGCTGTGGGTTAAACCACAGAGCCTAGGACTTGCCGATCAGAAGGTTGGTGGTTCGAATCCCCGTGACGGGGTGAGCTCCCATTGCTCGGTCCCTGCTCCTGCCAACCTAGCAGTTCGAAAGCACGTCATGTGCAAGTAGATAAATAGGGACCGCTCCGGCGGGAAGGTAAACGGTGTTTCCATGTGCTGCTCTGGTTCGCCAGAAGCGGCTTAGTCATGCTGGCCACATGACCCGGAAACTGTCTGCGGACAAACGCCAGCTCCCTCGGCCTATAGAGCGAGATGAGCACTGCAACCCCAGAGTCGGTCACGACTGGACCTAATGGTCAGGGTTCCCTTTACCTTTACCTTTACATATATGCCTGGTGCTGAAAATATAACTACTGTGTGTGGCACCTTGCAAACTTAGCGAGATCATTTCACAGTCACGGTGTCACCACTAAGAAGGTCCTATTCATGGTTGCTATCTACTGTACTTCAGTTGGTGGAGCCTCCAAAAATGAGAACAGGAAAGCTGAGGCAAAGTAAGACTATCCCTCAGATGTTGACATGTATTTTTGTTTCTTTTTGCTCAGAAATTTTCCCATGTTGCAGTCCTTATACATTCAACATGGATATACTTCTCTGCTCACACAAACATAAATAAACAAAAAATCCACCCCAGTCTCTGAGCGGTGCGAGATTCCAGGGGTTCAAGTGCTTACCCAGGGTAATGTTTCCTTTGGAAATGTGGCATAGAAGAGACTGTGGTGTCCTTATGATATATTGTTTATTTACGCATATATTATTATTATTGTTGTTGTTGTTGTTGTTGTTGTTGTTGTTGTTGTTGTTGTTAGCAACCTGAGCCTATGATGGAGGTGCTCACAGCATTGGCTCCCCAAGAGGTTGTTGCTTCTCTAATAGTCACAGCAGTTTGGGATTCCAAAAGACACCAGCCATGGCTTGGCCTCTCTCCAGCTTGCTGCATTTTACAGACTGAAACTGTTTTTCTCCAGCCCACATCATCCCCAACTACAATCCTAAACTCTCCACTCTGCTTTATCTCTGCTAACTATCTCAGAGCTAAGGGAGGGGCTGCACCCATTGGGTGGCTGGCACAGAGTCTTTGCTTTTGCTAATGGACCATTTCCCTGTCTTTGTTCTCTGTTAATGGCCCACCTCTCAGGCAGATCTCCTGAACATGAGAAGCTGAGTCCAACTATTAAGAGTCTAATTTCCAGTTTAACCTTCTAAGCATTGATCCTAACACTGACTAAATCCAGGAATTATGGGTGTCTGGCACCCACAAACTCAAAGCAGTTTTACATTTTAGAAGTTCTTGTGTGTGACCATTTAACCAGACACTTATGTACTTGTGAAGTTTTTCTAGGTATCTTAGTCATCTGTCCTGCTCACGGCAGATTCAGGAATTAGATATTATCCAGTAATGTGGGGTGGCTGCTGAAAATAGCAATTTCATGTCAGATCCCCATCCTGCTCAGTACAGTGGTACCTCTGGTTACGAACGCTTCTAGTTATGAACGCTTCAGGTTATGAGCTCTGCTAACCCGGAAGTAGCTGCTCCTGGTTGAGAACTTTGCCCCAGGATGCGAACGGAAATCGCGTGGCGGAGGCACTCGCACAGTGGGAGTCCCCATTAGTGAAAGCATGCCTCAGGATAATAAGGGTTTCAGCTTAAGAACGGACCTCCGGAACGAATTAAGTTCGTAACCAGAGGTACCACTGTAATGGAAATGTATGGAGTGGGTGTGGTTGGGGGGAAATCCAATTTGACGATGTAACATCATGTGTTTCCCTTTATAACATGTTACAGGGGCGTAAAAGGATAGCTTGATTTGGTACTCCAATTTAAGTTTGGGGTTCTACTATGGTGGGGAATAATAATAATAATAAGAAGAAAAATAATAATAATAATAAATGAATAAATTGCGCTTCTTTTACTGGTAAGTCACTCATAGTTTTTCCACCCCCCCACATGACAACTATCTAGCTGCCTTTCTTAAAGGTTTGTCCCATTCTAAGTCTGTGTACTGCCTATCCCTCAAATAACTTTGTCTTCAGCACTCATTGACCAACATCCTACTCAGTGGAGTGCAAGGTATTCTCGTTACCATAGAAATAGCATACCTGCCTTTAGAGAACAATACATATTGTTCAAAGTGCCGTTTAAGGTCACTTGAATTGTGACAGTTCCCCCTATATGGAAGAAATGTGTGTGTAAGAAACATACCACATCTGAAGTGGCTCTTTGACTTCACCATTAATTAATGAGCTAGTCAGTGATTGCAGAATATGAAGACTGCAGTGCTTCATATGTTTGCTATGTTTCATGTATTTCAATTAGAGACATCTCTTTGAAGATATAATACAATTCAACTAAGATATACAAAAGAGGGGGAAATGTAAGATGTGGATTGGTTATATTTTCATAAATGTAGAAGGCCAGTTTCTTTTAATGCTGCTTAAGGTCACTTTAGAATTGTATGATAGTGTAGACCTAGTATATGGCATTGTTAGAGATGGCAACATAATGTAGAATAAGCAGTGTATCTTTTAAGCACAGATCAAGGACAGCCAATATGAACTAAATTTCTGCCGCTTACTTTTCACGTTGAATGAACATATTTGTAAAATCTTTCAATTTTTCTATTTGGTATCAAGTTCAACAATGTTTATATAAGAACACACAAATAATGTAAGTGGCGTGGATGCATAATTTGAAGCTGCTTCATGCTACAACTTTAAAATGTGCTTGAATACATTTATCTTTATCTTCTATCTTCACACATGTGCCTTACGTGAAATAGAAATGGAATACATTACGAGAGAGGGAAGAACATAAATTGTGTTGTGCGTATCCCCAAACTCCAAATTATCAGACCTCCGGATGCAATATTGTTTGACAGTACCACTACGGAGAAATGGTGTAGTATAAAGGCTAATAGTGTGGCCTGCGAGGAGTTCAAATTTCCTATGTGCTCAGAACTCACTAGGAGCTTAACTTCAGTAAGGGGATTGCAGTGGTCTTCCTTATTGTAAGGATTACTGAAATGATGAATTCTGTGCTAAGTATTATTATTACTACTGGAAATGGGGTGATGCCGTGCAAGTTAAAAGACATAAAGGTTTTTCAACTGTAAGTTTAAAATATCTGGATTATGGTCAGTGATTGCAAATCTTTGGTCCCAGTTTGGTCCTCTAGCAGGAGTTTTGCAGAGTTCTATATAGTATTAGAGCCTGGTGAGAATACTCTATGAGAATTGTTCTACAAGTTATGTGGCTTATAGACTATAACCACCTAATACTGGAGGTGGGAGATTACATTTTAACACTCCTTCTTAAGTATAACCTGTGTGTAGAAAACCAGCAGATATGTAGGAGAGCTTAGCCCCCTCCCCACACTGGCAATTTTATTGTATGCAGAAAGCTTACTATATGGAGGAGCATTAGTGGCACAATGCTGAATTCTCCTACCTCATCTGTGAACCATACTAAGTACAGTGGTACCTTGGGTTACAGACGCTTCAGGTTACAGATGCTTCAGGTTACAGACTCCGCTAACCCAGAAATAGTACCTCGGGTTAAGAACTTTGCTTCAGGATGAGAACAGAAATTGTGCGGCGGCAGTATAGCGGCAGTGGGAGGCCCCATTAGCTAAAGTGGTGCTTCAGGTTAAGAACAGTTTCAGGTTAAGAACGGACCTCCAGAACAAATTAAGTTATTCACCCGAGGTACCGCAGTACCGTAATTGCTGATCTACACATGCAACAGTATAAAGTCCTATAGAAATAGAACGCCTTATTCTATAAATAAGGTGAAGGCCTTATTTTTGGAAGCTCGCCTTGGTAAAAACCAGTAACAACAAAAATTCATTGAAGTACAATGGTACCTCGGGTTACATACGCTTCAGGTTACACACACATCAGGTTACAGACTCCACTAACCCAGAAATAGTGCTTCAGGTTAAGAACTTTGCTTCAGGATGAGAACAGAAATCAGGCTCCGGTGGCACGGCAGCAGCAGGAGGCCCCAATAGCTAAAGTGGTGCTTCAGGTTAAGAACAGTTTCAGGTTAAGTACAGACCTTCGGATACTTAACCCGAGGTACCACTGTAGAAAACCAGCACAGCAGAGAGCAGGCTGCACTGGACTCCACATTTCTCTCTGCAAAACATATTTGCCGAGAGTGTTTTATGCGGGGGGAGCTTAAAATGTGTGATTTCCCCCAGCAGTCTCATGTGGTATAGTCCACTCTACAACAACAGAGTTGTATTTGCCAGTCCTTCTGCAAATGTTGACCAGGCCTTGTTGAATAGATCTGAGGCACCACTAGCATCCTGTGGTTCCTGTTAAGCATCTGTTAAGGTGAGCTCACAATTCAGTTTATTGGATGTGCACATGATAGCTCCAGGATTAACTATTCTCCAGCTAACTATTGGTCCTACTATGTACTGCAAGCATATTCCTACAGCTGTCTCATTTTTCTCTTGTGCCACAGATGAACTGCAGTTTAAACCCTTTCAACTCAGAAAATATATAGGTTAGGTAAGAATGGACATATTATTATGGAACCTCAGATTTGACTGCAGAATTTCTTCAAAAGGACATTTTTATTGCTATGTATACTCTCTTCTTTGAATGCTAAGTTACAAAGGCTCAGAAAGTATTATGAAATTATTATACTCATGTTCAGTAGCTATTTTTCAAACATAACTATCTTGACTATTTCATTTCTTTAAGGCACCAGGGCACAATAAGCACTGATTGCCTATAAAAATTCATTTTATAAATTCAGCCTTTTAGCCGGAGCCATTGGAGGGAAAAGGTGATTTGAAAACCATTGCAATCTATTTTCCTGCATTTGTATATCCTTAAAATGGTTTAACTAATTTTCACTTTAAAAAAAGCAAAATGCACTTTATTTCTACAGTGGTGACATGAACCACATGCCCAATCTTGAAGTTATTTGAAATGAGTCATACTTTCAACCCATTGAATGACTGTTATTCTGTGTTGCCAGCATAAATTCTGCTGTGACCCTCTGAATACTGCCTCACTACTGTGTAGAGAGAGGAAGAGTTCATTAATAATCTTCATTACTAAGTATGTGTAGGATTTCCAAGAAAGAGTTTTCCTTTTCTTGGTGTCAGTTTCCTTTTTCCCAGTTGACCGTCAAAGAAATCTGCTATACTGATTTGATCGTTTCTGATCTCTAAGGTATTTCCTGATCTCCAAAGCTGGCTGAGAGCAGATATTAGTAGTTCCTTCAATTTTTAAAACACGACAAAGTTACTAAAGACAATAAAGTACTTGTATCCAGCTCTGTACCTAGCTCATTGGTTTTCTCTTGCCATCTATGTGCCAGTATAAACTCGTGTATATATCTCCTTTAGGTGCATATCATTTTATTTGCAAATTTGGATGTCATGCCTTTACTTTTAAAAGATGGTGTTATAATCTGCTGACTCCACACCCCTCACGCCCCGTATATATGAATAGAGGTTGTATAGCTATGCAAAGCTGGAGATTGATTAGAGATGTTTGTTCTGTTTTAGAGGGAACTGTTTATTTTAGCAGGCAATTTTCCAATGTCAGGAAGTGAAAATATGGAGAAGGCAGTCTCTCATCAATGGACAAACAATGCCTCAAAATTTAGCTAATGGCCCCCTTCAGTGTAGAAAATAGATGGCAACAATTGTAGTTTCAGACTAAACCAAGGACTTCTTGTTTGGCTGGTAGGTGTTAATGCAAATTCATTCCTCAGCTCATTTAACTCTAGGACTCCCATCCTTTGATTTAATTAAATGTAATTCATTACATTGCTCTTCTTGGGCCCCTGAGGTGTTTTTGTTTATTGCTTACTCTACCCAATAATGCTTCAATTCAAGGAATAAAACACTGGGTAAATAAGAGCTTTTTATCCTGTGCTGGATTTACAGGGAGATTATTCCTCTAAAATAGTTTCATTTCCTGTTAAAAGTAAATGACCAGTAAAATAAACTCATTGGGTGGCAAATGTGGTATATCCAGAAGCAAGGAATTAAATAGGGTAAATTACATGAGATTAGAACAAGGAATGGAAGTTGCATTGCTGAATTGGTAAAGGATTACAACAAGCACAGTAAAAGCTATATTGACACTTAAATGAGTTCAATGGTGGTTGACTGATCTGGTTTTTAAAACCTAGTTATAAAAGCCTTTGTAAATTTACTATTTTAATCATGTATGCTTAGCAAGTGTCTATGTTAACAATCAGCTATGAAATCATAGTAATATAATCATTAGCATAAGATAATTAAAAGGTTCCCTTTTAAATAATAATAAAAAAGACAGCACTAGGATCTGTTTGATTTAAATGCTTCAGATAGCAAAATGAAACTAACTCTAATAAAAGATAGTATCTTTTATTGAGGGCCATTGTATCTCACCACACCCCATGGAAACATTTGCCACTGTATTTTGACAATCTCTGCTATCAGTCTTGTGATAATTCTTTAAAGTGTGGCAAGGGACTGCTGTTTGATTTAGGTAGTCTATTCATCTTGACATTTCAATTCAGCTTTTAACACCAATCCTTTTTGTGTCTTTCCTAATTTACTTATTAAAAAAGTTGAATGTTCTGCTATACACCTTCAGATCACTGGATGATGCCTTCCTAGAACAGATTCCAAACATTCAAAAATGAGAGATTTAGTAGTCACAGGAGACTTCAACTACCCCAATATCTGTTGGAACTCAAACCCTGCCTTGTGTCCAGTTTTGGGTACCACAATTTAAAGATATTGACAAGCTGTGTTATGAGAAACTGTTGAGGGAGTTGGGTACGCTTAGCCTGGAAAAGAGGAGACTGAGAGGAGATATGATAGTCATCTTCAAATATCTAAAGGGCTGTCACATGGAAGATGGAGGAAACTTGTTTTTTCCTACTCTGGAGGATAGGACCCGAACCAGTGCCATCAAGTTACAAGAAAGGAGATTCTGATTAAGCATCAGAAATAACTTTATGCAGGTAAGAGCTGTTCAACAGTAGAATGGGCTCTCTTCAAAGGTTGTGGACTCTCCTTCCTTGGAGGTTCTTAAGCGGATATTGGACAGCCATCTGCCATGGATGCTTTCATTGAAATTCCAGCATTGTATGGGATTGGACTAGATGACCTTTGAGATACCTTCCAGCTCTACAACTCTATGATTCTATGAAATCTTAGGATTGTAAGCAACCCTCACCCCTGCCCCAGTCAGCAGATTTTAGAAATCAGATTTGCTGGTACTAACTAGGTGGATGGGACGCAGGTGGTGCTGTGGGTTAAACCACAGAGTCTAGGACTTGCCGATCAGAAGGTCGGTGGTTCGAATCCCTATGATGGGGTGAGCTCCCGTTGCTCGGTCCCAGCTGCTGCCCACCTAGCAGTTCGAAAGCACGTCCAAGTGCAAGTAGATAAATAGGTACCGCTCTGGAGGGAAGGTAAACGGCGTTTCCATGCGCTGCTCTGGTTCGCCAGAAGCGCTTTAGTCATGCCGGCCACATGACCCGGAAGCTGTACGCCAGCTCTCTTGGCCTATAAAGCGAGATGAGTGCCGCAACCCCAGAGTCGGCCACGACTGGACCTAATGGTCAGGGGTCCCTTTACCTTTAACTAGGTGGATCTCCCTGGCTTAGACAGGAGGCCCTTACTCAAAAGGTGGTCTCTTTTGTAGTCTCCCTATGTGCTTTTGACAGAGGTGACACTTTCCACCAGGCCTCCATTGATTACCTCAAGATCTGGATAGGCTTATATCAGGAAATACTATAAAGTAGTGGGGTAAACCAAGCTGTGTAAGGCTTTATAGATCAAGATCAGCACTTCAATTTTTTTCTTGGAAACCCACAAGAAGTGCAGAATACACCTATACTCATGTTTGGCATGAGTAGTCCCTGTCTGGCCACTGAATTAAACAGCAGCTGTTGTTTCCATGCAGTTTTCCAAGGTAGCCTGATGTTTGTTGCATTGGGCTACTCTGGAGGTTATCAGACCATAGTCTACTGAAGATAGATTATCCAAATCCTATGAACCCATATTCTTTTTCCTCTTGGTTGTAATGTATGTGGGGTTTCCCCCCCTCCGTTTGCTTGTTTGGTTGCATGTCTCTTTGGGTTACCCTGGGCAAGATAGAACAACTAACAAATTTAATAATAATAATAATAATAATAATAATAATAATAATAATAATACTGAATGTTCAGTTAAGTTCATAAATTTACGGTTCTAGCCAAAGGTCATGACAAATGTGTGGCAATAGTATTAATAAAATAATACAGAATATACATCCATACTATAAACTGACCTCCATGATGTAGGAAAGAGAAGATAGACAACAACAACCTGAAATCTATCTTAATTTCAGATGCAGCCTCAAAATCACCAAAGCAAATATATAATTTGCAAAGGGGTGGGGTGGGTTTGTCACTGCAACCCCCCTTCTCCTGTGCATTTCTCTCCTGGACATTACATGGCACCCTTGAGAAACCCAAGGTTCAAGTTATGTGTATGGAGCCTATAAGTGCTTAGGCACACATGGACTGTGCATAACCTTTGCAGTGCAGGCAGCTGGGGATAGGGCCAGCACTTAAATGTGTGTTCTGAATGCGGCTTAAATCTAGATCTGTGTTGGAAACTGGATAGCAATAATTGTCTTGAAGAGTTCAGTGCCATGCTTTTTAGAGTAATGTTGGATCTTTGTTTCTTAATAAGCAATGATTCATAAGACTGTAATTCATAGAACTTAATTCAGCTTTTTTCTTGATAGTTTTGTATCACTTTTACTTTCCTTCCTGCTATTTTCTTTCCCCAGTCCTCAACTTCAAAACAAATACTTAGTTTCTTTATTGCTCATCTCGCTACAGTGGTACCTCGGGTTAAGTACTTAATTCGTTCCAGAGGTCCGTTCTTAACCTGAAACTGTTCTTAACCTGTAGCACCACTTTAGCTAATGGGGCCTCCTGCTGCTGCCGCGCTGCCAGAGCGCGATTTCTGTTCTCATCCTGAAGCAAAGTTCTTAACCTGAAGCACTATTTCTGGGTTAGTGGGGTCTGTAACCTGAAGCGTATGTAACCTGAAGCGTATGTAACCTGAGGTACCACTGTATTTTTATCAGGTTTTTCTTCTTTGGACATGCTTTCTCTGGTAGGAATCTCTTCATTTTTTAATTCACCTTGGCCATGCTTTAAATGTGACATGTTGGAAATACAAACTCCTGTGAGTATTGAAAAATGAAAAACCTGATTTTTTTTAAAGTATCCTTGTTTATTGTTCGGTTTTTCATTGTACAGTATTATCCCTATTTTTTTTTTTTAAAGTATACAATTATATAATCACAATAATTTTTTTAAGGACAGTTCTACTTCTCGTTATCTGTGTTTTTATCCACTTAGGTAGCAAATATAGGCTTTAGTTGAAAGGCTACATTTAAAACTGTCATAATATTATAAGATCTGTCTTGTACATTGTTATATGTATTTTCATGAGGTGAAATGCATACATATGAATAAAATATTATAGAAGAACCATTTTGAATCGAAAGTCCTATTCACGGGAAAGGCCTTCAAATTTCTATAGTGGGTCAAAACACTTCTAGCATAAATCAGTTGGGCAAAAACAATACTCCTTATCCATATATTGTTTATTACAGCACCCTATATACTAAAGTATATTTTCATAGTGCCAGACCTTGCATACAGAATAGAATTTCATTTGGTCTACATTTGTAAGCAAACTGATCTAATGGCCCCTCCAGACTGGTGTTTAATTGTGGATGTATTTTGCAACATGTTCCTGACCCATTAACAGTATGTTGTTGTTGTTGTTGCTGCTGCTTTTGTTGCTAAAATTAGTATACCGCCCATCATCTGAAGATCCCAGGCAATTCACAGCATAAAATACAGAATAAAACCACAAAGTACATAATAAAAGCAAAAGCAAAACAAAATAATAACTCCCACAAACACATTTAAAAGCACATAGAATTGCTTCTAACAAGCACCTGCTTTATTACAATAGGCGGGGAGATATATTCTGGTTTAGTTTGCTCTGTGATGCTAACTCAGTGCTTCCACATTATTGCTGCTAAAGAGGCTGCAGCACAACAAAAGTGGGACAAAAATAAGCTAGAAAGTTTGTGGTACAAAAGGTTATGGGATCTCAGCAGAACATGATAGGAAATGCACTGATTGTGCATTACAGAAAATGTGTGGCCGTCCCCAAATGCTTTCAGGCACAAAGAGTACAGTATCCCATGTGACCACCCCAGTAGAATCTCAAGACTTAAAAATACTGAACACAAACTAAAAGTGTGGTCTGTAGAAGCCCTGATTCACACCTCCTGGACTAAGGATTTGGATTAGAACATAACACTTCTTTGGATTTTGCACTTTGGTATGTTTCAAAGTACAGTTGTGAACTTTTCCTGCTTTTCTTGTATCTTTTTGTAAAGCACTTTAAGGATCACACTTTGAGTTGTGTATAAGTTTTATGAAACAAATAAATAAAAAGCACATGGAGGGCACCAGATTGGCAAAGGCTGATTTTGTGAATTGAAACTTCTCCGCCAGTTTTTCTCTAATACTGCAGTGCAAAGGGCACTGCAAAATTGTCAGATTTTCTTTTCTTTCTAAACTAAAATGTAGCTTAGATGGAAGGTTGTACTCAGCTACAATGTTAAACTTTGTTTTGGCGTTAACCCCACCTTTTTTGGCATGGCCAAGAAGAGCAGATTAGAAATGTTCACTGCAGTTTAACATTGCATATGGACCCTAAATTTGGGTTAGTCTTAGCTATGATTTGCTAAAAACAAGCCAACTCATTTATGAAATTGACTTGTTTTAGTTAACTTTAGCCACAGTTTAAGATGCAGAAAAAAACATTACAGTTAATTGCAAACAGAAGTCTGAAGCTCATTCATGTTACACTAAACTGTTGTTTAGCTGAAGCCTCTGTATAGAAACAAATAAAGTACAGTAATAATGCTTTGCTTTGGCTACAGATTATCATTGAGGAAATAGCTGATGTGCTAAACAAAATTTGCTTTAACCGCTACACTGTGTTGAGCTAAAAGGACTAGGGAATATCAGTGTGGGTGTGAGCTTTCATCTGAGAGCGAGCAGGTTCACGTGGTCCCAGTAAGCTATAGTTTGTTTACCATGATGTGCAAACCAAGCCATTATCTCTTGACTACGAAGCACCATTAGTATATTTTGAAAAGCTACATATCTTTTAAGGTGCTACTCAACACTTGTGCATCGTATTGCATTTCACTGCTAATAGCCAACATGCTTTCAAGTCAACAGACAGTTTTGTAGTCTGGATTTTGTTAAACTACATAGGGTTTTCTGGGTCTCAAAATAACATAAATTAGATATTCTTGGACTGTAAAACATACCGAATACCTAATTTCTGATGCAAGAGCTATTCTCTGATTCTTGTACATCTATAATGAGTCTGAAATATGGCACTTCTGTCTAGGAAATTAGTTTTGGGGTTTAGTTTTTTATGTTTTTGGAATGGCTAGTGCTTACTTAACTGCAAGCATTGCTTATTAGCAGCATTTCCTATCCATGGCTGCAGCTGAGTGACAATGCATGGAGAATATGTAAGAACAGAAGAGTCTGTTGGATTAGGGCACTGGTGGCCCATGTAATCCAACTTCCTATTCTCACAGTGCCAGCCAGATGCCTATGGGAAGCCCACAAGCAGGACTTTCTGAGCGCAACCACACTCTCCCTGTGCTTTCCAGCAATTGTACTTTGATGTTAGAAGGCACAACTCACTTTCTGAGCAGAGAGTTTTGGCAATTCTACCCTTGCCACGAGGGACGCGGGTGGCGCTGTGAGTTAAACCACAGAGCCTAGAACTTGCTGATCCGAAGGTCGGCGGTTCGAATCCCCATGATGGGGTGAGCTCCCATTGCTTGGTCCCTGCTCCTGCCAACCTCGCACTTCGAAAGCACGTCAAAGTGCAAGTAGATAAATAGGTACCGCTCCGGCGGGAAGGTAAACGGTGTTTCCATGCGCTGCTGTGGTTCGCCAGAAGCAGCTTAGTCATGCTGGCCACATGTCCCGGAAGCTGTACGCCGGCTCCCTCGGCCAATAAAGCGAGATGAGCACCACAACCCCAGAGTCGGCCATGACTGGACCTAATGGTCAGGGGTCCCTTTACCTTTACCTTTACCTTTACCCTTGCCACAATTAAGCATTCAGTTCCAACTGAAAAAGAGATTGGCCCCATGTTTCAAATTTGGGGGGAGCGGGGTTGGTTGGTTGTGACAGTTCCTTTATAATTCTCCCATAACACTAGAAATAGGGGAAATATAACGAAGCTGAAGGTTGGAAAATCCAGGGGAGGAAAGTACTCCTTTGCCACTTCTGAAGCAGTTTAGACAAAATCACAGAGGGTGAGGCTGTCAGCGGCTATTAAGCTACCTCCACTGTCAGAAGCGGAAACAAGTGCAGGCACTCGTGCCTACCTGCCTAATCTGAGCACTTTCTTAACCATAAGTCTAGTCTTTATTTTGTTTTATCTCATAGAAATTAACATTCTGCAGATCTGCAGTTATAAAAGGCCACACTCAAAATTTGAACCAAACGTGACTCTGCCTATAGGAATTATTTACATTTATTACTTTTTGGGGGGTGGGAAGATATAAAAGATGAGAATTTGCTTTATAATGCATTCTCCTTATTTGCGATAATATAAAATGATTTGCTGCAGTTTAAACTATTTTGAAGGTAGCAATTTATTTAGTGGGTTTTAATAAAAATCTACCTGCCTTTTAAAGTATTGTCACTGAAATAGCTTGGTTTTTTTTTTTAGTAATTCTTCATTATGTTAATCTTTTAAGAACAGGTTAAGGTGACATTTGATATTTTAATTTATTTGGTGTTGTGCTAATGAATGTTGTTTTAAAATCTAGGGCTAGGGCTTATATTTATAATATTTTAAGCACAATTATGATATTAAATACTTTCCAGCAAGGTAGGTGAAGTGCCACAGATAATGAAATGTCACAATGTCACCCTAGATTAGGGTTTTATTTGGTTCAGTTATTTTTAATGCTGCTAAATACTTCAATTTTAACTACAGTATATAATCTTTATTACGTGGGACTTAACTAAAGAGATTACATATTAAAAACTCTGCTGCGTTTGGAGTCTACTGAATTGATTCAGTTGATTAAAAATGAGGAAGTAAGGGGGGGGTAGAATCTTGCCTAATGCTTCTGTGTTGGAGAGAACTACCATTTAGTTATCAAATATTTTCAGTGATTTTTCTTCTCATTCTTTTTTCTGCTTTCCTTCTTATATTCTCCACTCTGAACCTTTCTAAGGATGTGTTGCTCTCTTCCTCATGTTTATTGCAATTTCTTACTTTTCTAAGCCTGAAATAAACTGTTGATTTGATGATTACCTCTGTGTGTTTAAATAAAAAACAGTAACACAATAGTACTCACCCAAACTTTCCTAATGTTCAGTTTTCTCCGCAAACATACCAGTAGCAAAATACATTTCTTGCAGAGTGTTGGGCAGTGTAGTAAGTGTGATTTAAAGTGTTATTTATCTTGCCTTGTCCCATTGACTAACCCCTTGCCACAAATGGAATGTCAACAAATAAAGCTTTTCCCATAAATGTATTTCCCTTAATTCAGTGGCTTAACCTATTGAATTTCTGCCTGCTGCACAGCTGTTAAAGCACAGGAGCCTACTGTCACTGCCAACTCCTAAACCATGTGCAGAACTCATGTTTCATGAATTGGAGACAAGTTGTATTACTGTATGTGTTTACATTAATTGATATTTTTCTCGCAATGGCATTTCACATTGTGAGAGGCGGTAGGTCCAAAGAGATTTAAGCTTTACAGCAGCTAAGGAGTTCAAATGTCCTTGCTTTGATAAATCCAAGATTAAATAATTAGAAAGCAAGCGGTGTATTCTAAGAGCATTTCTTGTGCATATTTTTGTCCATATTCTCAGCAAAAGGATTCGAGCTTCTGACATGAATATGCCCATTTAAGTATTTATGCCAGCAGCAGCAGCCTATCCCTCAGAATCCCTCTGTTTTTGCCTTACAGGTACAAAAGCAAATAATTACCCACCCAATTGTTCCTTCAGTCAACTTAACAGCCCTCCCTTGCCATTTGTATATATAAAAAATACACCCAAAAAACTGGATATCAACATTGCACCACACTGTAGGGTTGTCATACACTACTCTCTCTCAGCCCTCCTCCCCATGGGCTATTTTGCAGGGCTTACATCACTTACTCAACCACAATACTCTCTCTGCAAAATAATAATAATAATAATAATAATAATAATAATAATAATAATAATAATAATAGTATCCCGCCCTCCCCTGCCAGAGATGGGCTCAGAGTGGCTAACATCATATAAAAACACAATATACATAAAAACAAACAATCAATTAAAATGTATCCCAAAATTAATTCAAATAAATTAAAATTAACATTAGACTGGACAAATGGCCATCCTGAAGTTAAAACTGAAAGCGGTTAATACTCGCCAGGACCAACTATTTCCACTGATATTATAAGTACCTGTGAGCGGGCTGGGAAACCTTCGTACTTGTTCAAAATGAGTCAGACTGAACCCTGGCCAAAGGCCTGGCGGAGCAGTTCTGTCTTGCAGGCCCTGCGAAAAGAGGTCAAATCTCGCAGGGCCCTGGTCTCTTGTGACAGAGCATTCCACCAGGCCGGGGCCACAACCAAAAAGGCCCTGACTCTGGTAGAGGCCAGTCTAATCTCCTTGGGGCTCGGGATCTTCAGGGTGTTGTTATTTGTAGACCGTAAGGTCCTCTGTGGGCCATACCAGGAGAGGCGGTCCCATAGGTACGAGGGTCCTAGGCCCTAGTATATAGATATACTAATGATGGACTTTGGTTGCATCAGCAGCACAACTTTTTAAATAGTATTCAGATAGAATTGAGTTCTCTCTCTTTGCATTAAATTAAACATGAAATTTATAAAGAGCACGGACTCCAACTTTGCTGCTACCTTTTGCGCTGATATACTGTTGCCCAGTCACAATTCCCTCTCCCACCCCATGCCCATGCCATAGAAGAGGGATATAAGAGAGAGATTCTGTTACAGGAGGAAGAAGTTAATGTAAAAGAACCAGGAGGGAGGGATGAAGGAAACTGGCAGCTTGTGGGGTGAGAGTAGGGGGTTGGGGGAGCGAGCCGCAGCGAATCAGGTACAAGTTGAGTATGAAAGGCGAATGGGAGAAGAAAGTACAGGAGTTGGGTAGAAATACTTTGAAAGGCATGCGGCAGTGGGAAGGGAAATATATAAATGAAAAAGCCTTCTCCACTTAGACTCTCTGAATCAGCAAATTCTGCTTAAAATGGGGAGGCTGTCACAATACCTCCAGAGCAAGTGGCTGTGCTTAGCTTGAGGCAAAGCTGAGCTGTGGAACTTCTTGCCACAAGGAAGATGCTGAGACAAAGAATTTAGCCATTCCCGAAGATTAACTAGATATCAATAGAAAACGATGTCATGAATTTGTTTTATTTAGAATGCTTATACAGTGGTACCTCGGGTTACATACGCTTCAGGTTGCATACGCTTCAGGTTACAGACTCCGCTAACCCAGAAATAGTACCTCGGGTTAAGAATTTTGCTTCAGGATGAAAACAGAAATCGTACTCCGGCGGCGCGGCAGCAGCGGGAGGCCCCATTAGCTAAAGTGGTGCTTCAGGTTAAGAACAGGTTCAGGTTAAGAACGGACCTCCGGAATGAATTAAGTACTTAACCTGAGGTACCACTGTATCCCACTTTATAACCCAGAGAGGCTCTAAAAGACAGCTGGTTATGCTAAACTATGCATCCATCTGCCACCATTTTGTAAATGGCTCTTTACCTCTTTCACTATTACTGAAGTAGGCCTTTGTAATTTTCAGCCATCTCAAGTGGGACCTGGGGGTAGAAAAATTGAGAACCTCTGCTATAGATGCTTACCTGGGAATAAGCCCCGTTGCGCTTAATGGGGCTCGCTTCTGGGTAGGCATACATAGTATTATCCTGTTAGTGCCGTTTTAAGTGAACAAATAGAAAATCTGCGCACTCTTCTCTGATAATGATTTGGAATCTCCTTTCTCACCTCCATCCTGTTACTGTCTTTGGTTTACCATTTATAGACAAATGGCAGTGCAGTTTATTTTCATGCGCGCTCCTCTTTCTCCAGGATATATTCATATTTTTATAGAGAAACCAGGGCAGAGATCATTCCATTACATGATGAAACTCCTTGTATTCCTACCCCACTGGGAATCTGCTGTTCAGTCAGTTCAAGTGGAGTCATGTGGACTATCACTTGAAGAAGAAAGAGGAATGTTGTCCACCTTACAGTAATTTGCCTCCTTTGAGCAGTGTTATCCACATGACTCCAGCAATTCACTTTTCTCCCGTTGCAAAGACTCTTCTGTCTCAACAGTAATAGGGGAACAGGAGGTAAATCAGTGCCTGCAGTGCCTTCTATACTTTAGATAGCAGGGGCTTCAAAGAGCCTGATGCATGCAGAACAGATGCTGCCGTATAAACATTTCCATCCATAACATCCGGCGCTTGTCCATATCTCAAGTGCAAGTCCCTTTGGTGAAATGTCTTAGCATGAAGCTGAGAAGTCCTCTTTCCCCTTTTGTCTTCACGGTGAATTTAGCTTATGTACTTTGCTTGCCACCCTTCCGTTTAGCAGTCGCGTATGATTAAAAGAACAAAACGGGGTTTCTAGAAAATATAGTGATGACTGCCATAAAAGCACAGAGAAATGGCAATATATAGTTCTTTCACACTTGTAAATGTGTTTCAAATGGTATAGCTCATTTCCCAAGGCTTGTGATTTTTAATAATCACATTTGCTTCCTGTTGCTCTTGAGCATTTTGACTTACTGAACGCATGTTTTGTCTACACCACGTTATGCCTCCCTTTGTTTTCTAGCGGCTGTCAACCACAACACCATTATATCCTGGAAAAATGAACAAAAATGGGCAAGTTCCTCCATGGCTGCTGCCACCATTGCTTCCTGGATAGGATAGGCAGGGCATGCCCAAAGTTTCCATTTGCTCTGGCTCATAAAAATCCATCTTCCTTTTAAAGACCCAACATGTCACCCCTGATATCTGCTGTGACAAGGAGACATTTAGATTGCTCCCAGTTCTGGTTCTCTTGCATGATCAGACAATATGCTATTGTCACAACATTTCACAGAATAAGTATTGATATACAGTTATTTATTTATTTATTTATTTATTTATACATACATACATACATACATACATATTCACAATCACTTCAATCTTTGAAAGATTCATTTTTATCCCTAAAAAAGCATGGGTGGATATTTTTAGTTAATACCACAAAATGAGTTTTGTTGTTGTTGCTGCTAAGTATTACAAATACCACCGACTATTGTTTTTAAAAATGAATTACATCTGTATGTATTAGACATTTGTTAATGCATATTGATCTGTTACTTTAATTGAGCAGATTGAAAATATTGAGCCATTTCATACACTCTAAAAATCCAAAATGCGAAAGCACATCCACAGCTGAATCCGCATGCGGGAATTAACGAAAGATTCAGTGCTCATGTGAATTGTAGCTGGAAAGCAGTACCTGTCAACAAGCTTTGTCCTGGTATATACGTTACTTCCACCCAGTTGTATAAGATCATTCATATAGGTTCACTGCATTTTTTCAAGTCTTACTTGTGGGTGCAGAGAGGAGAAGGAATGTCCAAGTGAATTAATGAACATGGCTCTCTTGCAGCTCGCGGGACAGTGTTGCCCCCGTGGCTTCCCAATGTTGTGCATTGCTGCCAGTGACCAAGAGAAGGAGGCCAAAGCAATGGGGAGCTGGGTGCGAGGCTTGCACAGTGTTGGAAGCATTGGATTGGCTGTGCTGCGCCTGCACTGTCCTCAACTTACTGCCTTGCTTCTCCCCCATTTTGGTAACTGGCAGCATCTTGTGGTGTCAACCAAGTGAGCATCCCTGCCTCACTGGTCACCACTGGGTGTATATTACACTGGGTGTATGTTATGTGTGAGAAAAGATGTGTGGGGGAGTTACACATAACAGTTTGTGATAGGGCCATTGTAGTATGGTCCTGAGTTGTGGAACTTCCTTCCTATGGAAGGCTGTTATGAATGAAGCCAACCTAGTGAGGACATGAACTTGCAAATACAGTGGTACCTTGGGTTACATATGCTTCAGGTTACATACACTTCAGGTTACAGACTCCACTAACCCAGAAATAGTACCTCAGGTTAAGAATTTTGCTTAATACAAAGCTGATAGTGAATGAACTGCAGCTAAAATATTACGTTCATTTTTCACATGGCCTTGTCCTTCCCCTGGGATGCGGGTGGCGCTGTGGTCTAAACCACTGAGCCTAGGGCTTGCTGATTGGAAGGTCAGCGGTTCGAATCCCCACGACGGGGTGAGCTCCCGTTGCTCGGTCCCAGCTCCTGCCAACCTAGCAGTTCGAAAGCACGTCAAAGTGCAAGTAGATAAATAGGTACCGCTCTGGCGGGAAGGTAAACGGCCTTTCCGTGTTCTGCTCTGGTTTCATCAGAAGTGGCTTAGTCATGCTGGCCACATGACCCGAAAAAACTGTCTGCGGACAAACATTGGCTCCCTCGGCCAGTAAAGCGAGATGAGTGCCGCAACCCCAGAGTCATTCGCGACTGGACTTAACTGTCAGGGGTCCTTTACGTTTACCTTTAGTCCTTCCCCTGCCCACCTTCCTAATATTCTTGAGAGGGTCTCTTCTCCAGCCTTCAGAGAGTACCTGGAAGTGGGGAGGCAGAAAAAGGCCCTATTTTCCTTCCATTCCGAAGTTTTAATCTGAAATCTTAGGTGCAGTACTGCGCCCAGAGCTCAGAAACTGCTCACGCTAATGAAATTCCCTGTCACAAAATGCGCCTAGAACAACTGGAGTTTTGAACCCTGACTGTAACTCATCTGTGTTCTTGGTGCTGATTGAAAAACAAACCAGCTCTCACTTTTGCTGTGTTGATTCACATGAACAGAAAGAACCCAGTTGTCTTTTTGATATTCTTAGCAACAGCAACTTGCACCTGCTTTTTCTTCTTCGAAAAGGAGTTTATTAAGTTGTATTCTGGGTTAAGAATATTTTGTTTTCCTTTGACGTCAAAATATAGTTGGCCATTTTTTAAAAAAACAAACAAACCCTTTGCAGCGATTTTCTTTGAAACATTTCCATATACACTATAAAATTCTTTTCATTTTGGTTGTTTAGCATAGTCTTTTAGAGGCTAAGAGAGAGAGAGAGAAATGAGTGGTGGTGACTCTTAAAGAAAATATCAAGACCTGTGATAAGCAGGAGTGTAGTCAAGTGGCATGAATACCTCAGTTCCAGATGGGTCAGCTTTAGGGGTCAGGTTGTGAAGAGAAAGCCATCACACACACTTCATCAACACTGTGGAATGAGAGACCAGTGCATTTACTGAGCAATGGATTTCTAGTGAACATATAAACTAATTGGTGGATGAACATGCCCCAGGAGCAATGATTTTAAGGTCATAGCAGGCTCAGTGAATTGTGCTGACTTACACTTGTGCCTCACTGATAGCTGATCTTACCAATGAGTGGTTTAGAGGCAGTCAAGCCTGAACTCTCTTCCATGTGCCTTGAATGGCATGTCAGCGGTCACTGTTTCTGACATCCTTTATATTTGTCCAGTCAGCTCTAAATCTTTAGGTTTGGGCTTCAGTGTACTCAGGAAAGAAAAGAGAGAAGCAATTATTTTCAGTCATTGAGTTCTGAAGACCTTCGTGTTAATTATGCCAAACACAGCCATTCATCAGCAAACTAGAAATGCTAAAATGAGGAGAAAGAAGGAGAACTTTAATATAGGTATTTAAGCCATAAATTATGTTCTGATTAGAAGTTTACTCCTGTAAAGGTATACTTTCCTCTTACTATTTTCATATTTCTTTGTGAAATGAGTATCTAGTTTAACTAAGGGTAATTTAAACATGACACTGGGTTTGCACAAAAGGTCCCCCCCCCCAGCATTCCATGCACCCAGCAATTATTTTATTTTGGGCCATTTCAGTTGCACGTGCAGTCTTAACACAGAACCCTGGTGTGCTAACACTCCTCACGCAGGCCAGGCGAACTGCTTTCAATGAGAGGCTGGGTGCATAGAAAATCTTATGAGAAAGATTTGTGCACATCCAGCCTAAGTTATGTGAAACGAATTAATTGTTGCATTGTTTAATTTATAATTGGATCTTCATTTATTTGCAAGTTGACTTTTAAAAATTGATAGGTTTTTTTGTAGAAATCAACATTTTTCCCTAATCATTTTTTTGTGTATTGTGTGGCTAGTAGAAACAGAGCACACGACTGTAGCTGTTGTATGACCACCATGGGTGGGTTCAGTGGGTGGTTCAAATTTTAGGGCTTGGATCCATAAATTCTATGAGTGCAGCTGTGCTCAAAGGATGCTCCTTCTAGTGAAAGGACAAGTGATCCTTCCATATTCTGCAGCCCAAATATGCTCCAGAGATTTGGGAACTCTCCAGAATAACATTGATGGTGGCACAGGAAGGAGGAGGAATTGACAAAAAGGTGTCCTCCCCCCATCTTTCCACCAGTTCATCTCAGTTTGGTTTGGTGCATCTTTGTTTGGATCCAGCTTTGGATTGTGATTCACCTTGGACTGATTTGGGCAACATCTGATTTGTTTTCGAATCAGAGACAGAGACTCCCTATGGTTTTCCAGAATGTTGGGGACAGTTATCAAGGGGAAAAATAAAGGATGACTTGGGGCATCCCCCAGCAAGTATCCTGTTGACCCAAGGGTCTTTGGTGAGCTTCCCCTCCAAGCAGTTTTAGACTTTATTCTTTCTCATGAAAATCTATGGCAGCAACATTATCTCCCTAGATTTGCACGGGGGACAAAGAAAGCTACTCCCCTGGAAATGGCTGGTAGTGGGGAGAATGCCCATCCATGCCAAAGATGGCTTCCCTCTCCACCCACCCATCTTTTGGGGGTGCAGACTTTATCCCCCCGCCCATTTTGACAGCTGCTTTAATATTTAGCTGGAAAGCAGTCTGTGCTCTGAATGTTGCACTGAGACTTTGGCAGTTGCCCCCTATGAAGTGGTTGCAGATCTCTGGAACCAGCAAACGTCACTTCACTTTAGGGATGACCCACCTTGCTCTGGAGGCGCTCCAGATTCCTCCAAAGCAGTTTGCTGTCTTTGACCTTCATGCCAAACAAATTTTTGTTGTTGTTTAGATGTTTAGTCGTGTCCGACTCTTTGTGACCCCATGGACCAGAGCATGCCAGGCATTCCTGTCTTCCACTGCCTCCCGCAGTTTGGTCAGACTCATGCTGGTAGCTTCGAGAACACTGTCCAACCATCTCATCCTCTGTTGTCCCCTTCTCCATCTTTCCCAACATCAGGGTCTCTTCCAGGGAGTCTTCTCTTCTCATGAGGTGGCCAAAGTATTGGAGCCTCAGCTTCAGGATCTGTCCTTCCAGTGAACACTCAGGGCTGATTTCCTTCAGAATGGATAGCTTTGATCTTCTTGCAGTCCAAATGCATGCTACTAATTATAAGGTGCTAGCTGTACAGAGAGTTGGAGGGAATGTATGGGATTCCTAGTTGACAGCATTCAGTTTTGAGCACCTCAACATTGAAATGTGTCTGAGATTTTTACAGTCCAGACTG
Organism: Podarcis liolepis; assembly: GCF_965112155.1. Classification (NCBI taxonomy): domain Eukaryota; kingdom Metazoa; phylum Chordata; class Lepidosauria; order Squamata; family Lacertidae; genus Podarcis; species Podarcis liolepis. Next base: position 103,215,663 of record NC_139557.1, read on the forward strand.
CTATAGATACTGTATAACAACATGGAAGTTGCCAGTCGCTTGCTTGCTTGCTTTGCTACTAAAGCACCTCAGCCAAACTCTGTACGGATTTGCGGGACTAGGGTGGTGTTATGGAACAGCCTTTGTAAGAATGTGCAGGGGTTTTAGCAAGTACTCCAGTAAACCTTTGACCTTTCTATGAATTTTAATGGTTTTTAAGGAGGTGTTTTATTTCATGTTTTATCATTGTATCTGAGAAATCCAAATATTAAAAATATTGGAATTTGTGATTGTTTGTTGAGTGTGGTGGTTGTTTATTGTTTGCATGCCCCATTAATGAGATGGGAGTAATTTTCATAGAAAAAGCATAGAAAAAGAAAACCTTTAGACTCACTTAGTGTTCTCAGGATATAAGTGTAAATTACTTCTTTACACTACAGTGTTAAAAGCCACTCTTTCCACTTGATGCTGTGACTAACACACCTTATACAATTTGTGATTCTATCTTCTCATTTTATCAGGGCAGAACATAGCTAGCTAATCCATCAGAAATCCCTATCCTTATCAGACACTCATGAATGCTTATACTCTAGGGTATGACAGCACCAAGATCATTTTTACCTTTATACACTGCAGGCTACTGGGAAGAAAATGCTTTCCTATTTTCAGATATGCCCCTGGTTTTGTAGATGTTGCATTCAACCCCCTGGGCCAATGTTTCCTTTTGTGGAAAATGAAAATGTTTTAGAAGTGTAGTCAGATTTTTTTTTTAAACTCAGCATAGTCTCCTTATAGCTGTACATTCTAGTATTTTTCTGTAAGAACTCTCTTTGTCTGTCTCTTCCCTTTTAAGCTTGTATTGATTCCAAATACAATGGTAGTTTTTTTATATAAAAGAAATATATCACAAAAGCCAATTGTACTTCCCCTCTTTTTAAAGCTTTTTCTTTTCAATGTGTTTTTTTATGGTATCTTGGTGTTGTCAAGTGTGGGGTTCTCAGTACATCTTAATACCTCCTCAAAGAATATAGTGGAATCGAGGTTTTTGAAACTCCTGATGCTCTCAATCATAGTTGCCTCTCTGGGAGTTTTATGATGTATTGTATGAGATTCTAATGTGCAGCAGTTAACAGATCAGAGATTATGCTGGATATCATGGCAACGCTTGCTATCATAGGCACCTTTGCAGTCACCAAAGAAATGTATCACATCAGTGTGTGAAATTGCTTATTGTTATTAATAGCGATCATGGTGCTGCACCTGTTTGCAGGATTGTAAGTTGCAATATGTCAACTACTTTAAAATGGATTGCTGAGAACCCTAGGGAGTTGTTGGCATCCGTCTGTCTGGGGAGACAACAGAGGAGCGCACCTTTGGAGGTGAAGCCAAACCGTTGGAGGGTTGCAGTGCCTGTTTTGACTGGAGAGACCGACACAGGAGAGACATGTTTTGTTGCAGTTGGGGCAGCTGAAGGTGCCCGGTTGTGCTACTACAGCTGCACCATGGCATTTCTTCTCTCTGCTCTCCTCCCAGCAGTCATTCCTCTTCTGGGTACTGTTAAAGATACATACCCTGTCTGTCTCCATGCACTGCGGTCATCTGCAAGTGATTTCCACACAGTTGGGTTGATGTTGCCAGCCTTCAATATATTGTTTGCAAACGTCTTTGTAATGCAGTTTGTGTGTTGCTTTTATCGTACCATTTTGTATGGAGCTTTGTTACAGTTATAGCTATCGCTTACTTTTTCATTTTTCATTTTCTCGTAAGGATCTCAGGGCGGTGTATATGTTCTCCCACCTATTTTGCCCTTTCAACAACCATCTGAGCTACATGGGGCTGCGAATGACTAGCCAAAGGTTACTAAATGAGGATGATGGCTAAGCAGGTATAAGATACATATGAAGGCTGCAATCTTATACACATTTACCTGGGATCAGGCCCCATTGAACTCAGTGGGATTTACTTCCATGTAAGAATTCATAGGATTAGGAGGCACGTGATTCAGGACGTACTTTTGTGGTGAAAGTGGGGTTCACTGTAAACACAGTAGAATTGGGCTAAGAGTCAATAAAATAAAGCCTTGGATTGCAGTGGTACATTTCGGTGAGACATAGCCCATGTTTAAAAGGAGACAATGGAACTAATTTTGTGTTATTTTGCTCTTAACTCCTGCATGTAATGAAAAGATAGGAAAGAAAACTTTAATTTCTTTCTAGAATGTGTGAGCAGCGCAGTGTGTAATTGACTATGAATGAATTTATCCTTGTAGGAATGAAGACACTACACAATAAATATGACTCCTTCAGAAGCAGCAGTTTTTCTGAGGGCCAAGATAAGTACTTAACCGCTCCAAGAGCACCTGGAAAAAAGAATGCTTCACTATAGAATTCAATTGTGAAACACAAGTTCAGGTTTTGAGTTCCAAAGAATAGAAAGCCTTGATATGGTATTGAAGTCCCATTGAGGTGATTTAATGAATAAGATAGTTCATGCCTATTATTTTTCATTCTTTGTGATTGGAGACAATGATAATGTATTGTAGAATTTGGAAGATAATTCAGGGTGTTCCAAGAGTTATGTACTTGAATGTTCCAAGAGTTTCATGAATATTTGAGATCTTCTGCAGGATTTCCCCAACATCATTGAAGCTGGCTTAGTCATTTGACACATTTGACACAATCCAAATAGTTCATTTTAATTTATTTAATTGCTGCCTACAATAGGAAAAGAGGTGGTAAGGGAACATCTACTGTAGGTACTTTAAATGAATTCCGATCTCCAGGACCTGATGAGCTGCATCCAAGGGTACTAAAAGAGATTGAGATGGGACATCTGTCTATATAATTTTTGGAGAACAGGTGAGGTCCCTGCAGACTAGAGATTGGCAAATGTTGTCTGCATCTTCAAAAGGTAGGGGAAGAAAACCCAGATAAATATCAACTGGCCAGCTTGATATCGATACCAGGAAAGGTCCTAGAAAAGATAATTAAATGGCTGGTCTGTGAGCACTTAGAAAAGGATGCTGTGATTACTAAGACCAAGCATGTATTTCCCAAAAACAAGTCATGCCAGATGAATCTCATTTCTTTTTTTGATAGAGTTAGAAGCTTGGTGGATCAGGGGAATGCTGTGGATGTAGCGTATCTTGATTTCAGTAAGGCTTTTGACAAAATCACTCACAATATTCTTGCGGAGAAGCTGGTAAAATGTGCGCTGCACAAGGTAACCGTTAGGTGCTCACCAAATTTGCAGATGACACCAAACTGGGAGGGATAGTTAATGCTTGATTAATTGGGATTCAAGATGACCTTAACAGATTGCAGAACTGGGCCTAAACTAACAAAATGAATTTCATTAGGAACATATGTCAGGTTCTGCACTTAGGAAGAAATAGCTGCACAAATATTAGATGGGGGACACCTGGCTTGCTAGTAGCACGTGTGAAAAGGATCTAGGGCTCTTAATAGACTACAAGCTTAACATGAGTCATCAGTGTCAAAAAGCCTCAAAAAAAGCGGATGCTATTTTAGGCTGCGTGAACGGATGGATAGTGTCATAGTACCGCTCTGTTCTGCCTTAATCAGACCACACCTAGAGTACTGTGTTCAGTTCTGGATGCCACAATTTAAGAAAGGTGTTGACAAGCTGGAACATGTCAAGAGGAGGGCAATCAAGATGATCAAGGGTGTGGAAACCAAGCCTTATGATGAATGGTTGAGGTTAGTTGGGTATATTAGCTTGGAAAAAAAGAGACTGATATGATAGCCATCATCAAATATCTGCTTCATAGGATAGGAGCAGAACCAATGACATCAAGTTACAGGAAAGGAGAGTCTAACTAAACATGAGGAATAACTTTCTGAAGGTAAGAGCTGTTCAACAGTGAAATGGGCTCTCTTCGAAGATTGTGGAGGTTTCCTTGGAGGTTTTTAAGCAGAGGTTGGATGGCCATCTGTCATGGATGTTTTACTTGAGATTCTTGCATTTCAGGGGGTTGGACTAGATGACACTTGGTGTCCCTTCCAACTCTACAATTCTGTGATTATTTTCATAGAATCCGTTAAAACAATAAACAGCAATGACCCCATCCACAACCCCAAAACAATAATTCCATACAATACATTACAGCAAGGAAAAACCTGTTCTTAAGTTTCCAAAGGCCAGGGTTAAGAGATGGAACCAGACATGCTTCTGAGGATCAGGAGTTTCACATTTTTGTGGCCATCCTCAAGAAGGCCCTCTCAGGAGCTACTGCTCCTCAATCCTTCACTAAGCTTAATCTTTAGGCTGGTCTATCAGGAAGGAGGTACCTATTAAGACCCCTCACTGAATAAATATGCAAAAATTAAGCTTCCCACCCTCAAATGATATGCCCTACTCAATCATTCACTTGTCTTAAAACTTACAACCAGTTTTTTTTAAATAAAGTTTAGTTTTTCACCATGCATGCCTTTTTTATAGATTTTTGTCTCACCCACTTTAAAATCCATCTCCTGGAGGGTTGACCATGGGTCAAATGCATCCCTTGACTTGATACCCCTGTTCTAAACTTTATTTAGGGTGGTTCACAATCTACAGCTCTTCATTACAGCAACAAAATTCCTTTGTACCTAAGATATATTTGCATAGGGGAGGTTTCTAGGAGTCTAGGATTCTTTTTCTTTTGTGTTTCACCTTTAGCTGTTCCATCACAACATCCTATATTAAATGAAATAAAACGAACTGCAAGCAAGAAAGTCAATAATCTGACCGTGGAATTCATTAGACAAATTTGCGAATCATCTGTGATCATTTTGGTAACTACAGCTCTTTGATATCCTTAAGCTATTCTGGCATGCCATTGGGCTTGTGATACCCTGCTGTGTAAGGATGCTACAGCTGCAGGTTTTAGATGCCTTTTTATAGTTAATCACAGCGTTCTACTCTAAATGATACAGTGTCTTAAGGCAGATTATTTATCATTTTTTAAGTTGTCTAATTGATTTGCCACACAAATATCAGTGTGTATGTGCTTCTGGCATGATTCCCCCCTTTAATGCTCTATTATGTATTCACAGAGATAATACTTGTTCATACTCTTGGGAATATGATTCAATTTGGTGTCTCTTATTTTCCTGTCCATTTATATTTTATAGTGTACATATGAGAGCAAAATACACAAAAGTTTAGTGATACCCAGTGCACACATTCTGTAAGTCTTTTGTCTTTGATTCATGCCCAGATTAACTGGGTACAAATGGAAAATATGTACTTGTTTTAAAGGAAAAGAAAATAGGGTTTAATTTTGTTTAAGTCAACCATCTCGTTTAAAATTAGCCCAGGGGTCTCGTAAATAATGCTAGTAATCTAAATGTAATAATGCACATTGCCCAATTGTTTCTGTGTATGATATAAGTTCAGTGCTCTAGTGCTTTGACAGCCCATTACTGAATGTAATGAACAGCTATTTTTAAACAGAAGAAATTCAACTTGACAGCTTGGCAATGAAATTCAGCTAGTGGCATAATTTTTGCTGTATTCAGTATACAGAATGGATTTCAGTTTTGTTTAAAGAAATTTGTATCATGGACTTTATAGAGCAAACATTTTTTTGGCGTTCCTTTTACTACTCATTTTCTGCAGCTTCATTTTTATAAGCATGAGGATCGTACTAGTTTTGGAATATGTATTCAGGGAACAGTGGTAATCTGTAAAAAGTGCAGGTAAAAACCAGTGAAGTTTCCAAAAGAGCAACACCGACTGAGCAAGTTTTGGTGAAAGCACACCACAAACAAAATGCAGATCTGCTTTTAACACTATATTTTATTATATAATAATTATAATTCAACAATTGTAATTACATGGATGCTTACACAAGTTTCTGAACTACATGCAGTCAATAACTACTGAGTTACATAGTGCAGTATATGAACTTGGCATCCAAAATACGTTGTTAACTGGCAATCTTGAAACAATTACACAGGACTGTAGGTATAAATATTGGTTGTGAGTTATCTAGTGCCTGTGCAGTGACAGGTATTGTGCATAGCTGTCAACTCCCCCCCCCCTTTTTTAAGGGAAATTCCCTTATTCCGAATAGGATTCCTTGCAAGAAAAGGGAAAAGTTGACAGCTGTGGTATTGGGTTGGCTAGATTTTCTTAAAAATGAATTCTTTGTTGGGGTTAAAATCATGAAAGAAATTTGGTGGTCTAGAGACTTCATTAGATCTTTGGACTGGTTAGTAGAGGGTACAATTGGAAGTGAACATGTGTTTAAATGAAAAACAACTCTACCAGAGATAAGGGAAAAAACATATCCAAAACATCTCCCCGAATTTGTCTTGCAGAATGACACTCATACTTCCTATAGTCTTCCTGAAATAATGTGGACTATTGTAATGAAGCTGATGGTCATTAAGTGTTGGGTCATATGACTTCATCTTTTGCTCTTATCGCAAAGTGGTGTGCTTGAGTGCCTGTTGGTTTGAAAGTAAAAGAGGGCAACACCAAAAACAAGGTAGCAGTTTGGGCATGCAGGCGCCCCACCCTGACATTCATTCCTCAGAATCCCCAGGTAGGGCTGAGACAGACTTTTGCCTGAAATCCCGGAAAGCCAATGCAGGTCAGTGCGGACAGTGGTGAACTAAATGGACCAGTGGTCTGATTCTGCATAAGGCATCTTCATGTCTGTTGCTGTGTTTACAGTGGTACCTCGAGTTAAGTACTTAATTCGTTCCGGAGGTCCATTCTTAACCTGAAACTGTTCTTAACCTGAAGCACCACTTTAGCTAATGGGGCCTCCTGCTGCCGCCGTGCCACCGGAGCCCGATTTCTGTTCTTATCCTGAAGCAAAGTTCTTAACCCGAGGTACTATTTCTGGGTTAGCGGAGTCTGTAACCTGAAGCGTCTGTAACCCGAGGTACCACTGTATTCAGTAACGGTAGAAAATCTGAGGTGCCTGGCTCAGCTACTGCATAGGTGAAGTGCTTGTCCATAAGAACATAAGCAGAACCTGCTGGATCAGACCAATGGCCCTTCTAGTCCAGCATTGTGTTCTTACAGTGGCCAGACACATGCCTATGGGAAACCTGCAAGCAGGATCCAAGTGCAAAAACACTCCCCTCCTGCAGTAGTTCCCTGCAAATATGCATCTACTGTATTTTTCACCCACAAGATTCTGGTTTCTGATCTGAGCTCAGGGCATATGCTGCCTCCAACAATAGAGGCATAGCATAGCCATCATGGCTAGCAACCATCAACAGTCTTCTCCAGTGGCGTAGCGTGGGTTGTCAGCACCCGGGGCAAGGCAAGTAATTTGCGCCCCCTAACCCGTGGATTTTAGCACTCGAGTGCGAGCGCGCCCCCCCAGATGTTGCGCCCGGCCCCCCTGCACCCCCCACGCTATGCCACTGGGGCTGGGGGCGAGCGAAGGAGCCAAGGACCCCCCCAAAGGCTCAGCAGGAATTTATTAAATTTATTATTTGCGGAGCCCCCGCGGGCCGAGGCAGCCGAAGCCCCCTCCCCTTGGGCGCCTCCCCGCCCCCTCCTCTCCTTGGGCTATAGGTGGAGCTCCAGATCCGGGCTTGGCAAGCGCCTCTCCTCCTCCCGGCCAGGTCCGGGGGCTTCCAACCGTACTCCGTCCTCCCCCCCGCGGCTGAGACTTGCGCTGAGAGCCGGAGCCAGCGGCGCCCCCTTCTGCTGGGAGACCCTCGCCCGCTCGCCGGCTTCCTCTCGGAGGGTTTTGGGGAGCGCAGGGCGCGGCAAGGCGGAGGTTGCCCGTGCCCGGTCAGGCGTCGGTGGCGTCGTCGGCGCTGCTGCAGCAGCTGCTCCTCCTGCGAGCAGTGAGTGGAGCGCAGCTGCAGCGGCAGCGGGGGGGCGCGTGTGTGCTAGGGCACAAGGCTGGTGGTGGCGGCGGGGAGCCCGGCGGAGGAAGGAACTTGTCCCTTCCCTCTGGATTCGCCCCCCCCAGATGTTGCGCCCGGTGCGGCCGGCACCCCTGGCACCCCCCACGCTACGCCACTGGTCTTCTCCTCCATGACTCAATGAGATAGAGATTAAAGTTCCAGGCTGCATCTATTGGATCTAACATGGCTGAATATTTGAAACATGTTTGTACTTAATAGGAAAAAAATGCTTCAATTAAATCACATGTTACTGTGTGCTTTGAACAAAGGGCCTCCATAATACATGTTGTCTCAAATGTGGAAAGTTCCTGCTGCCACGGTCAGGTATATGAAATATTATCCATGTCATCCCAAACAGCTGCATGAAACATGGGCCCAACAATGGTGATGTTTAATTTCAAAATAAAGGTGTCCTCCTTCAAATGAATTGTATTTGATCCTAAATAAATCTGTTTTAGAAAGGTCCTTTGGCACCATGTTTTGACTTTGATTATCCCCTCCACCCCCTCAAACTGTTGTTATGTACCTGTTGAATGAATATTGTTCACACAACTGAACTGAAATTTTGTTTCCTTTTAAAAAAAAAATAGCTTCCCAATAATTCATTTGAGCTTCCTTTCTAGTCATAGCTCAAAGCATTATGATGGACATGTAACTCTATCTATCTGAAGATCAAATACCATAATCTCTTTAAAATTTAGCTAGCAGAAATAGGAGAGAGAGGCCTCTGTTATTTTACCTTAGCTGCTACTCACCCATTGCATAATGCTATTGCTTGACTTGGCTTTTGGTACAACAGTGATTTGTAGTACAGGAGAATCTTTGAGTTGATTTTTTATTAATATACATATTCTAACATAATAGTCTCATAACACATACATATAGACTAAGACAAGCAACAGTAGTACTTAAACATTTCTTGCTACAGAATCCAGATCTTAAGAGAGAGCCTAGAGGGCATCAACCCCTTACAATCCCAACTAAAGCATCCATGACAGATCGCCATCCAACCTCTGCTTAAAAACCCCCATGAAGGAGAGTCCACCACCTTTGGAGGGAGTCTGTTCCACTGTCAAACAGCTCTTACTGTCATAAAGTTATTCCTATTGTTTTATCAAAACCTCCTTTCTTGTACCTTGATGCCATTGGTTCGGGTCCTACCCTCTGGTCTCAACAGAGACATTGGATTCTTATCTCATTATACATGACTAGCCATTTTTCACCTTCTCACCCCTTGCCTTTTCCTGTAAGACCCATTGCAGTCGTTAAGAGTCGCCAACAGGCTCATCTCAGCTATCTGCCAATCACCCATTCCCACCACCCTTCTGAGTAATACCCCTCCCCACCTTCTCACTATATAGAAGGATCTGGCAACTTCTGTTTCAGTGTATCTGAAGAAGTGTGCATGCACACGAAAGCTCATACCAAGAACTAACTTAGTTGGTCTTTAAGGTGCTACTGGAAGGAATTTTTTTACTTGCACTTTGACATGCTTTCGAACTGCTAGGTGGGCAGGAGCTGGGACCGAGCACCAGGAGCTCACCCCGTCGCGGGGATTCGAACTGCCAACCTTCTGATCAGCAAGTCCTAGGCTCTGTGGTTTAATCCACAGCGCCACCCACGTCCCAAACATCTTGGTAGACTTGTCTAAATTATAATGTCTTCAGCAGGCACTGAAAGGAATATAGTGATAATGCAAGCCTGATATCAATACGCAGGGAGTTCCAAAGTGTCGGTGCTGCCACACTAAATGACCCTGTTTTCACCGATGCAGTGCAGGTATTATGTGGCACTTGTAAAAGTGCCAATTCTGCTGATCAAAGTGTTTAAGTGGGCACATAAGGGGTAAGGCGATTGTGTAGGTCCCAGGTTCTTAAGGGCTTTATATAGAAAACAGCAATACCTTGAACTCAGCCTGGTAGCAGACATCGGAACCCGTGTGTTATATGCTGACAAGGCCTCACTGTTGTGAGCAATTGCACTTTAGCATTCTGGATTGACTGCAGCTTCCAGATCAAGTGCAAGGGAATACAGTGCATTGCAGTAATCAAATCTTAAAGCAAGCAATGCATGAACTAGTGTGGCCAGGCTCTCCAGATCCAGGAATGACCGTAGCTGTTGAACCAGTCGCAGTTGGTTGGTAAAAGCCACTTCTAGCCACTTTTTAAAAAGTTGGTGTTAAAGGTAAAGGACCCCTGACAGTTAAGTCCAGTCATGAACGACTCTGGGGTTGTGGCGCTCAGCTTGCTTTACTGGCTGAGGGAGCCAATGTTTGTCTGCAGACAGTTTTTATGGGTCATGTGGCCAGCATGACTAAGCCGCTTCTGGCGAAACCAGAGCAGCGCATGGAAATGCCATTTACCTTCCCGCAGGAGCGGTTCCTATTTATCTACTTGCACTTTGACGTGCTTTCGAACTGCTAGGTTGGCAGGAGCTGGGACCGAGCAACGGGAGCTCACCCTGTCGCGGGGATTTGAACAGCCAATCTTCTGATCGGCAAGCCCTAGGCTCAGTGGTTTACACCACAGTGCCACCTGCGTCCCTTAAAGTTGGTGTTACATTCACTATTTACCAGTCCTCAGGTATGGAGGCTGATCTGAGGGGAGAATATTAGTTACCCACAGTTTATTGTGAGCTTGCTTTAAACCAGTGTCCTTCCTTAATATAATTATTGCTTTTACTTATTGACCTCATCAAATTCTTCAATATTTCTTATGAACAATTCTCAATTTTCTGTGGCTTGCTTTTGGTAAAATAAAAATATATATTTCTTATTATTTGGAGGTATAAAACTGAGAACAACTACCAGACTTTTAGAAGACATCTGAAGGCAGCCCTGTTTAGGGAAGCTTTTAATGTTTGATGTATTACAGTATTTTAATATTTTTCTGGAAGCCGCCCAGAGTGGCTGGGGAAGCCCAACCAGATGGGCGGGGTATAAATAATTAATTTATTATTATTATTATTATTATTATTATTATTATTATTATTATTATTATTATTATTTGCAGCCATTATTTGCAGTTCCTTGCAATTCCAGAAGAATTGTCACAGTTCTAGGTAATCTAATCTGCACCGCGCCTCTTGTCACTATTCTATAAAGTTTCATTTTGCTTTTCCGCGGCTGAAATAATGAAAATAGCCTTGTGGACTGTTGGATGATACTAGTTCTGTTCTGCACAGTGGCTGTGGGTTGGAGCTCTGATCCTTTGAAAGGGATGTCTTGGCTCCTTGCTCTGGTACTAGAAAGATATACTATACCTTTTTACCAGGGAAGTGGCATCTCTTAGCAATGGCACACCGGCAGCTGTGGATAAAATTCCTTTCCTTTTCAACTGTGTTTAAGAGATTTAGGGGGGTGTTGGGTAGCTGACAAAACATTCCACGGTCTGAGCAGTTAGGATGCTCTTTCCTTTGCTAATTTATTAAAGATAAACAATTCAAGATGAGGTATTATTTTAGGAACATTAATTTTTGGCTTAGGTGTTTGATGAAATAAGGTTGCTGTTCAAGACAATGAAGAAATGTGTATTTCCCCCCTCTTGCGCATTCATTTGAGACAGAAATTAATTGAGCGGCATTCTAAAGATCTTGTTTGTAAAATAAATAATTAAAGCAGCACTCCTGAACTAAAAGAGTCATAAGTGATTTTTTTCCTACTCTTCTCACAACCATTGTAGACATTCTTACTAAGTGGACCTAACCCAGCACTAGTATATTTTATGTTAGCAAGAAGGCATGATAGAAAAGTGCTTGAAGTTCAGGGGGCATTTGTCTCCTTTCCTGCAAATTCATTTAAGTACCAGTCTTGCCATAGCTTTAACTAGGGCAGACAACCATACAAATGACTTGAGATAAAATGAAAATAATGGACTGAGCTGGGTGCCGGGGGTGGTAGTTACACTGCATGCACATCAATAAGCATCGAGTGTTATTCTATGCTAATGTAAGCCTGATGGATCAGCTTTCGCTTTTAGCCTAGAGGACCATTAAGCACTGGAAGCTGGGTCAAACTGATATAGTAAGGCAGATGTACCCTGACGGTTGGCAACAGTAGTTAACAAGCAGTAATTCACAGTGTGCAAGACTAATACTGCTTAAAATCTTTGTGATGAGGACGGATCAGAGAAGAGATAATACGTTTTGCTTATTAGAAGTGTTTTGATTTTGCAGAACATAGTTAGCATGCAAAACAGAACTATCAGCCCAGGAATGCTTGATACGGCTGAATATTCTAATTACGCTTCCAAATATTGAATCATTGCAAAATGGATTCCATAAAAATGTAAATAAATTGTTCTAGCAGAATAATGCATAATTGAGAGGTCTCACTTGTCATCTCAACTGGAATTAAATGCTATGTGTAGCTACTAAGGTTATTTAATGGCCTTGAGAGTACAAAAGTATAATAGGAAAATGAAAAGTAATATGATATGAAGTCAACTTAGAAAAAAACACCATCATATAAGCCTTTGAAATGGACTTCTTCATATTGCCTTGACACTTCTGTGCATTGAAATTTCATCCATTGTGTTTAATGCCCACCTACTGATTAGATGCACCCATAGCTAGATGAATTTCAGATATGTGTACATGGCCCTTGGTTGAGAGCTCTTCAGCACTCTGGCATACACATGGAAATCTGGTGTGAGTGACTTTCCTCATTTATTCCATTAGTTTCACACACGTGTCCTGCCTATGTGTATGATAAAACTGCTGTAATCCTTCCCGGAAGACCATTTGACTCCTGAAATGTTCGACAACCAAGGCGTTGCTTCTGATTGGTTGCAAGAGCTTCTTGTACTCAAGCAGAAGCTGGGTCAGACATTCGGGTTCCAAAAAACATTTGAAAACGAGAACACTTACTTTCAGGTTCTGGAGCCAAAATGTTCCAAAATGGAGGCATTCGGGAACCGAGGTTTGACCGTATATAGGTTCTTTGTTTTACATATAGGTGTGGCCAGTGTTCAAAACTCCCATTGTCCTAGGCAGATTTGGTGACAGGGAATTTCATTGCCGCGAGCAATTTCTGAGCTTTGGACGCAGTACTGCGCCTAAAATTTCAGATTAAAACTGTCACTGCTGGCGCTGAGGGTGTGGGAGGAGAAATTCCTACCTGTTCGACTTCTAAGAAATCACTGCAGTGTCGGGCAAGCTGATAGGTTCTGCCTCTCAACTGACCTTATAGAAAGGCAGCGTTTTGAGGTACCCTCATAAGTATATTAAAGTGGCAGACAGGGAAAGCATGGCTTTGGGTTTTGCAGTCTTCAGATTAGGACTAGACCATGTGAAAATTGAACATAAGATTTTAGCTGCAATTCATTCATTTTCAGCTTTGTATTCTTGTGCGCCTAGACATTCCATTGTTGCGCCCCTAACCTAGGTTTAAGCTGCCATTTAGCTCCTAGCTTTCATTTCTCAGTTTCTAACATTGGTATGGCCATCTGCTCCATAACTATATGTGTTTCTAATAGTCACAAAACAAAGTCTCCAGGCACCTTTAAGACTAACAAATGTCTTTTATATGCCACAGGAGCCTTTGCTGATTTTAATTAAAAATGCCAAGAGTTCTGTCTTTAAGGGGGGGGGGAATAGTATGCATAACAAAAATAATCGTAGCTAGGAATAATCTGTACTTTATAAAATACTGTCCTTAGAATAACAACTGCTACAGCCCCGATCCTGTCTTGTTGTTTACTTCTAATAAATGTAATGATTCATCCTTGAATGCACAAATTAAATGAGATAAAATAATAATAAAAGCAATATTAAATTGTAAATAAAATTACCATACTCCCTCACATTTGTTTATCTTCTTATAACAGATCTTTTGATAGTGTGGACACCTTTAGTGCCGATTCAAAAGAGAAAAAACCTAATGCATCATTTCCTTTTTCTTGTGAACTTCATAGCCACTGCCTGAACATGCTTGGATTTTTTTTCCATGGCATAAACTTTGGACCTTCAATTGAAACTAGTTTCAGTTCATTGTTTCAAGACAGACTGTGACAGTCAATGACACGGGGAAAATTTGTTTGTAGAAATCTACCTTGGACTGAATTAAAACCTTAAAGGAACTGTTAAGCTAATTCTTGTTTTTAAATCATTGAATCTTGTGAGAATCCCACAAAAGACATCAGTATAAAAACACATTCTTTGCGACTGGGAATTAAAATATGGGAGAGAATGTGATTATTTCTGAATCAGAGGTTGACCACAGGTAAGTATCCATTACTGGCATTTGTGAGAGGGACACAAAGCCTGCTATGTCGACAGCACAACACATCTCTGCCCTGAAGCTATTCCTTCTTTTCCAGACTAGGAGCATGTGGGTTTTGGTGTAGCCTGGTGTTATGTCACTGTAAATTGCCTCAGACTGCAAAAGGGTAAATGTTGCTGTTTCCATGTCCCCTGCTACAGAAAGGGTATTTGAGCAGAAATTTAGAATATTAGATGTCATGCGTATCATGCTTGCTTATTTTCCCCAGGATGAAAAGGTCAGGCTGGTAGGGTTTTGCCCAGACTCAGGCCAATAGTTCTTGTTATTGGCAATAAATATCGAGGAGGAAGATGAGACCTTCCATACATGCATGAGAGATTTTAACCCAGCTGCCTACTGCTGCTCCCAATGCAGCCACAAAGTTGGGGGGACTGTCTCTAGAGGGACTCCAAGGGACAATAAGAGACTTTCAGCAGAAGGAACAGGTGAGGGTGGAAACCCTTGGACACATGGAGAAATGCTTCTTTAATCTACCCAATCTTGTTGCAGAATTAAAGCATGTGGTTGGATCTTGAAGTGGTGGGTAGGACTCGAATCAGTGGCTTCAAGTTACAAGAAAGGAGATTCTGACTAAACATCAGGAAGAACTTCCTGATGGTGAGAGCTGTTTGACAGTGGAATGGACTCCCTCAGAAGGTGGTGGACTCTCCAATCCTTGGAGGCTTTTAAGTGGAGGTTGGATGGCTATCTGTCATATCTGTGATATTCTATTGATATTCCTGCATTACCAGATGACCTTCGGGCTCCCTTCCAGCTTTACAATTCTATGATTCTATTATAAAGACAGAACTCGCAGTCAGCTGCACCTGGGAAGGCTGTAAATCTTCTTGCCTGTCTCAAGAGACAATGGAGTGGGCCTGTCACGGTCTGGTTCATGGGCGATCAAAGTCCCAGCTGGGGACGTCGAGACCAGGAGCAAGATGGCGGGGTGGGAGCAGGAACGGGAGTCCAGAAGCCAGAAGTCAGGAAGCCAAGAGTCCGAGTGTCAGAGAACCGGGAGTCAAGAAGCCAAGGGTTTGAGGGTCAGGAAGCAAGCAGTCATGAAGTCAGGGGTGCGAGGATCAAGAAGCAAGGAGTCAAGGAACTAAACACAGCAAGGCAGGGAACGTGTTCCTGTGGCAAAGAGCCGAAGGGAAAATGCTGACCTAATATCCCTACCCAGCTCTTGCCACCAGGTGCTGAGAGTTACCAAGCGGCCTCACTTGTGTGGCTGCGCCTTGCCTCTTTAGAACAAACTTAGGAAGGCCCCAGTCCTGCAGAGTCCTATTGGTCACAGGGCCTGGCTCCTGCATGCACACCTGACAGCACCTCCAGAGGTGAAGTCAAACTGCTGTGTTTACAGCACCAAAGTGATCTCCCTCGGGCACAAGCCTGGGCATTGTGTATGGAAGTGCTAGGCTGCCCAGGCCCCTCTCTTGGCCTCGCTGATGTGGTTCAAAGGAAAGCAGAGCAATACATTTGGCACTACCTTGGTTTCAGAAGTTGCCAGAAGGAGGCATACAAGGCACCGTCAAACCGTCTCAGGAACTCCACTCTGGATTTGTGTAGGATTTACTCCTTATTCTTTTTTTTCTCCCCAATATATCCTGCAAGGCAGCAGAGGTTTTGGATCAGAGTTATCCTTCACCTAATTGGGCTACTTTCCCAGGTTGATGAGCTCCATTTGCCCCTCACTTCTCTCACTTCTTCATGTGCAGAAAGCACCTTCTTGACCATTGGATAAGATTGGAGTCTTAATCCACCAGAGCCTGTCTTCGCATTCATGTCAATCTAGTATTTATTTATATAAAATATTTTTATTCTCTCCGCAATATGAATTCAAGGCAGTTTATAGTTCAGATATTGGAAAGCGAAACATTAAAACAATAGTCAATTAAAGATCAAAATCAGACAGTCAAGGAGCAGCATAAAAAAGGCAAAGCAAATCCTGGGAATAATGTAATTAGCAGAATATCATAATAGCACATAGAAGCTTGAAAACAATAATATACTATTTACCTGGTGTCTGAAGGATAAAGCTTTGGGCATTTCTGGGAGGAATGTTCCAGAGATGGGTGATCTACCACAGAAAAATCCCCATCTTCAGAACCAACTACTTAATCTTGGAAGGCAAGAGCCACAGTAGAGGGACCTCAGATGATATAATGCGTAAGTGGGCATGTTTGTTGGGCAGGAGATGTCTTGATCCTGGTTGTTTAGAAATGAATATGCCAGGCAAACTAGCACTTTGAATCATACCAGGAACAAACTGGAAGCCAGTGCATGGCTTTCAGCACAGGTGAAATGTGTTTGTGTGAAAATAGGATGCAATTCTAATCATTTCAATTTGGAAGCACACAACTGGATTTCTATCATCTTTCCATTGGAACATATGTAATGAACCACTTAAGAGAAATTGGCTCACTTGCAGGGCAGACATGCCATGGAACTCGGTAGGAAATCCAATGAGCAGAAAAGGCTGCAATTTACTATTTTGTTTGAGTTACCAGCCAAGCCATTTAGCTGTTTGGGCACAATGCAATAGATACGAAGGTTAGTGTAAGTAAGGTTGGAGCTCTAGCTAATTGCAGAGCTATCCAGTATTGTGTTTGATCAGTAGTTAATATACATACTCGCTGAAAGTGAATTTGGCTTTCCTTTCTCTTTCTAAAATATCACTAAAACATTTATGTTTTCTCCACATCAAAGGGGTTTGGCTGTTATTTGTTGCTAGGTATTTCAGTATATTTCACTTAGGGGGAGTATGTGAGTGGGAGGACAGGATTCATTGAAATGTAAGCTCTAGCACATTATTTATTTAAAATGAGACTTAATAAATAAAAAACTGTATAAGCTTACACTGCATTGTGGCTTAAAAGGAAAAAAAAGATTTCTTCTCGATACATTTAAAGATACTTAAAATGCATTCTGTCCTTAGGGTAGCACTGTAGTTCTGCAGTACTTTAGTAGACATTATAATTTTGCTTTGCACCTACAAAGAAAATTATAGTTTTTACGCTGTTTATACCAAGTGCTTTCAAGTGAAGATACTGTAAAAATCTAAAAGTATGTTGTTGTAAAGCTGAAGTAGGGATTTTTAATAAATCATTGTAGGTCAAGATTCTTGTAAATGCAAATGATCCCCAATTTAGCCAATGGGTGGTCCTTGCACAGCTTTACATATTATAGTATCATTTGAAGAGACCTGCATTAAGAAATGGTCATGTTAATAATGCGTATTTTCAATAGATTTAGCCCTCTGTTAATTTTCAATGGTACGGCAATAGCATATTTCACCTTTTGAAACCCTGCATCTAATAATGCCTCTATTATAATATAATGGGGGGATTAACAATAATTGATTTTACAAATATTTTTTTGAAGATCTAGGGCTTCTTAATAACTTTGGAATATTAGTGATGACCTAGCAGTGTTTAAAAAAATCATATCTGCATTATTTAATTACATGATCTTTTTAAATGAGACACTCAATTTTTATAGGATGAAAGTCGCAGAATGGTTAATGCAATAGATTTTTATTTCTGGGAAGCGGATGTCAAACTGGGTGTCATTTTACCTAAAATGTAATTTAGCTATCTGTTTCACAGTATCATGGAAGCAACCTTTTCAGATGCAAGACTCCCAACCATGGCATAGTAAAACTATTTTGTGTGTGCATGGGAATGAATTTGACAGCTTTTATATCATTCACTGCTTCCGTGAATGAATCCTCATAGCGTGGTACTGTGTGATGCTTTCAAGAGTGTGACTACCAGCGGACATGGCACAGTTTTTGTAAGAAGGCTATTTCTTTTTTCACTGTCAGAATATTAATATTTTTGTTTTGTTAGTAAGCAGTAGGCATCTCAAGAGCCATGCAATCCTCCCTCATCCTACTTCCACCCCCAGTATGAGTTCACCAGTATCACTTTTCCTTATCATTCTTAACTATGGTATTGCACTACACATTCGCTGATGCTAACCAAGATTCCCATTTTATCGCCAAATTTTGAAGGCAATTGAAATGAAAGCTACTGGTGACGTGGCTTCCCCACCACCACCACCACACCGCATAGCTGTTCATTATTCCCACAATATATTTCATAGCAAATAGAAGTGAACTAGCATAACTCTTTATGTACACTCTAGGCCAGTGTTTCCCAACCTTGGGCCTCCAGCTGTTTTTGGACTACAACTCCCATCATCCCTAGCTAGCAAGACTAGTGGTCAGGGATGATGGGAATTGTAGTTCAAAAACAGCTGGAGGCCCAAGGTTGGGAAACACTGCTCTAGGCTACAAATCCCATGAAGAACTGCAAGCATACAATATGCATGTGCAAATATATTCAGGCTTTATAAATTAAACAATAATTAAGAAACGAAGCAATTGCTAAGGAATGATGCAATAATTAGAGCAGTTCAAATGGCACTGTGAACATTCAAGATGTCAGAAACATTTCCTATGGAAATCTGCTATACTGAGATGGGAAACTGGAAATCAAATCGGAAGTCCAGTCGAGGGAGCTGGGTATGTTTAGCCAAGAGACAAGAAGACTGAGAGGCAAAATGATAGCAATCTTCAAATATCTGAAGGCTGTCACATGGAAGATGGAACAAATTTGCTTTTCTGCTGCTCTCAGTCATAATCCAACACTCTAACCACTATACCACATATACAAGTGCTGACCTGGGAGGAGGGGAGAAAGCCTCCATCTTGACAAAGCTGTGCACCCCATCCATTAAAGGTATATTTGGACATCAGTTCCACTGTGTTCAATGGGGTTCACGTATGTATGTATGCATGTATGTATGTACGTATGTGATTGCAACCTTGCAGACTAATCCCGTGAACACAGAATGCTCAGAAGCCCCGATGAGTATGATAGGGCTTACTTCCAAGAAAGTCTTCATATGGTTTTAGTCTTCAGCATGGCAGAAACCCTTTATCTACTCATTAGCAACATGTCTAGTGCCTTCTGTAATTGTAAGGAGTTGTTACATATTTTGGCTTTTTGTTAATTTATGTAGTGCATTTTTCACTGGATTGTCAGAACTTTTTTTTAAGTATTTGAATCAGAATTGTGAGGTATAAACCTGGCGTAAACCTGTGCTATCTTTTTAGGGATGGACAAGCAAACATGCGCTTACTGTAAGAACAGCATTGTGCCCCTTCATTGGCAATCTCAGAAACTCTTGAGAGAAGTCTTCAAGCATTTGGCTTAACATTTGAAAGGTGCAGTGCCAGCCCTCCTCCACCTCTCCCCCAAGGACAAAAAAGACTGACTTTTGGAGGAGGGAGTAGCAATCAGAGGAAGACTCCAGCAATAACATTTGGCCTTTCTTCTGGTGAGAATTGGCATTCCTGCAGCCCTGTCACTCTGTGGAAAAGCACCACACAGGCCGCTCTTGTCATTGCTGGAGACCTGTGCCTGCTACCCTGTCCTCCTACACACACACACACACACACACACCCCACAAATGTCCCAGAAAAACCAGGACATCCTGTGTCCCCCACCCCACAAGAGCACGACGGCCATTTTGGGCTCTGTGGTATCATGTGATTTTGTGCTGACAACTTGCCTTGAAAAAAAGCATTTTTTTCTGGGGCTGTGATCTCATGCAGCGCCCCCAATCATGAGTTTTTGGGCACCATGAGAGCACAACCCCCCAAAAATGCATCTTTTGGGCTCCATGATTTTGCACAGGTCACGTGACTCACATGGGAGCATGGATGGGGATGCGTGTCCCAGCTTTGGAGCTCAACATGTTGGAGGTTATGACACCCCACCTCCATAAATGCACAAACACATGTCTTACAGGATACTTTTCAAAATATACTAACTTCCCACAACTGATAAATGCAATTTAAAACCATATTGAATGCTTCTAATAATTGCTGCGGAAAAACACTTTACCTCTTCAAATACAGTTGTATCATCTTCTTGTTGCTCTAGTCTAGAGTCTAAATAAACAAAGGGCTCATACAGTGTCACTATAAGCAGTCATGGATAAAACCACTTTTGCAACCTGCCTAACAGTTAGCAAGGCAAGTCTTCTTATTCCTCGAGGGAAGGTGAAGGGGTTGCAGGTGAAGGAGGCCAAGTGGATGCAAGCAGAGTTGCAAATTGAGGGAGAGGCCTTCTTATGGTGGACTTTCTCCATCTTGATTCTACTTGAGGCAGCTCAGGTGATCCCTTTATCGTCTCCACTTGACCTCCCCTGCAATGAATACTTACTCAACCTCTGTCGTTTATGCACTTGCCTGTAAATTAATGCTTCCGGGGGAAAAAACCACTGGCGTATCTGGCACTTGTTCAGCACCTTTCTTTATTCGTATACCGTGCTGGCAGTAATTGTGCTTCTAAGTAAATATGCATACTGCAAGTATGTAAGTCTTGAGTGCAAACTGCTTGGCTTGCAATTGCTGCCAACCATGGTATGGATGGAGACAGGTGAGAGATGGCAGCAGGCGCAGGAATGAGAGTCACTGTGGTGTAGTGGTTAGAATGTTAGACTGGGGCCTAGGAGGCCAGGGTTCAAATCCCCCTTCAGTGGGTGAGCTTGGGGCGGTCACTACCTCTTAGCCTAGCCCACCTCACAGGGTTGTGAGGATTAAGTGGGGGGGAGCAATATAGGCCACGTTGAGGTCCTTGGGAGAAAAAGGGGCTATAGATGCAAAAAACAAACAAATAAATGTTTTCTCAGTAGCGTTTACTATGGTTAAAACTTAAAAGTGTGAGTTCACGGTGTTCCCTATTGCTCAGGGACCCTTTGTATTTTGTATTTACCACAGCAAATACTTCTGCATCCATAAACAGTGCATCAGCTCTGAGAGCCAAGGTACTGTAGTGGTAACTTCATATGTGAGAGACCCAAGTTCAAATCCCCGAAAACCAGTTCACAACAGTAGTTGGTTTTGGACCCATTAAGTATCTCTTTGCCTTGCTTCACCAAATGGATATAAGGATAAGAAAAGGCTGAGATAATAATATATTGCAAATGTGTCCTGAACCCCTGGGATAAAGGAGAAAACATAAGCACCACAAATTGCTAAATATAGGGAAACAAAACCTAGCCCTTTTCCTAATGAGGAAGAATCTCTTGCAAATTTTCTGTGTTAGTGTTCCCACCCTTTTGTGGTTAGTTTTACGTTAAGTGCTAGAAGGTGGCATTGCTTTATCCAAACATCAGTAAAATGTGTTTATATGGTTTTGTTTAACCAGAGATTTTTGTACTGTTTTCTTTTGTTTTTCCTTGATATATTGCTTTAAATGTAGATGGAGAATTGAAATGTGGTGTTTCACATGTAATACTGTTGAACCCAAGTCTCTCAGTTCACAGCATAGCTTTTATTTATTTTGATAGTAAGAGTGCTACTTGACTTTATCTGAATGGGGCTCTGTTATGAGATTCTGTATGGCAGAAGACTACTTTACCTTGGCTTACAAATACATTAAAGCCCTGTAAACCTGCACTATATTTTAGCATCCTTTCTCAGCAACATTTGCAACAATCGGTGGGCTCTCACACATACAAGAAGTAATGAAGGCAGTGTGTATTTAGACCTAATCAACAGTGTCTGGATAAAATGAAATAGGGATAGAGGCCATCCTGTCAGAAAATTTCACAATGTGCTGTTGAAGATGTGCTTGTTTGCTTCCTTCGCTTAGAAAAATGCACTGTTCTTCCAAAATGATTATTAAGGAAAAATAAAGGTAGAAATATGTTTTGCATGTAGTTCACAACACAACATAACACAACACAAAATGGGCGATGAGAAATACCTGTACTTTGTGTTACTGGATTCCTAATATGGAAAAGTGTCATGGAAAGTAACAACCATTTTTGCATAGTTCAGGGATCATCAATCTTTTTGGTCCTGTGGGCACATGTGCAAGCCAGAAAAACTCCTGTGGGCACCAGACATGTCTTGTAACTTTCCCCCTCCTCAATCATCCTTGTGCTGTGGTGTCAAGGTGGGAGTCAGGAGCAGGTGAGCAATAACTCACAAGGCGTCAGTGAATTCTTTATTCAAAGAAACTAAACAGCTCAGGCCTACAGGTCTTCCCAGTGGGGCTTGCCCCAAGGAAGCAGTTGCGAGGACTGAAGTTCCTTGCCTTCCCACAGTCTCCTCCTTCTCCAGTTCCTTCCCCAAGCAATCTGAGGCTCCGTCGTCTTGCCTGTCTTTGCTTATCCCTCTTCATGCCTCTTCAGCTTCTGGGAAACCAGGCAGGGGAGCTGGTTGAAGCAGGAGGGGGAGACACAATGGCTTTTTCACCAACCTGCCTCATCTCTGCGTCTTGGACCCCTCCTCTCCAGCCTCCACTTCTGCCTCTGGACTGCTCTCTGACACAGACTCCTCCTGCTCACTAAACCCTGTTGTCCCTTCAGCTTCCAACACCTCCTCCCAGCCTGCTCCCTCTTCTCCCTCTGCCCACTCATCATTGCCCCACCACCAATCCCCTGGCTTCCAGTCTTGTTCCCTTGGGGATTCCCCACTTGGTTCTTCCCACCACTCCTCTGCATCCAGCCAGCCCGCCCATGACATGCAGTTGGGCTTGATAATGTCCTATCAAGAAGGCTTATTTCAAGCCTAATTTCAGTGGTGGAGGGTGGGAACCCCCCCCCCTGAAAATGCTAGGGAAGCCCTATCACAAGTGTACCTATGGGCACCACACTGGCAACCCATTGCATAGTCAGTCATGTTATCTTCCTAAACCTCCTAACTACATGGAAATAATACAATATAGTATAATAATGGCATTATAATGATTTCAAGAGCACCTTGCTCCCTAGTAAGCCTGCTTAGGATTTTTTCTGTGTCTCCTGTCACTTGGAAATGTTTCAAAAATGAACCTTTCATTTTCATTTCTATTCAGACTTGAAGCTATTATGTCACCGTGCAGCTTAGTTTGGACCGGCTGTGTCCCAGTTAACCTGTTAGTTGCTTATTCCCCATCTCCTTTTTTCTCCTCTGTAATGTCTCCCCATAAGAATATCCTCTCCAGTCGTAGTTTCACAAATAACATTGTTATAAGTTGAAATTGTGCCAGCACAATTCTTTGCTCTTCTGCAAAATTGCATTTATTGAACTGAATTAGCAGAGTTCAAGTCCGGATATATTTTTCGCAGGCCTGACTTCCTACTTTATCTCGGAGCAGAAGTTGAAGTTTGTTTTACAAGACATGAAAAAGCTTTTAAACTAATGTGTTTGAAGGAAATCGGCAGCAAATGTGGGGACACCTGCTGTTAAGAAAAGTGCTTGCACTTTCAGCATGCTTATGTCCCCAATAGAGGGAACTGCTGAGTAAAATGATGGCCACTATTGTTCAAATCCTATAGGTGGCAGCAGCTACTACAATTTAAGAACATAACAATGAAATGATTTGTGGGTATGAGAATAAAACTGTCATGAGTTAAACTAATGGGATCTTTATTCTGTAAAGTGTTCTTCTTTGAAATATGATACCTGAGAAAAATACCATTAGTTTTTCTAGTTTCCCTTTTAAGATTTAAGAAGCTTATCTTTCTTTTAAGTTCTATTTATACTTTAAATCTTGTCCCCAGCCATGTTTCAAAAGAGCCATAATTTTATGGTGTCACATTATGAAGTACCTGTCTCTAAGTAACCTAAGAGAAAAGACCCTATGACATGCTGTTTTAAAATCATACAATAGTCTGTAGTTAGTTCTGAATGCAGCTACCTGTGTTGCAAAATATTGAATAAGTTTTAGTCAAGAGCTTAAGTTGTCATGTGCAAAGTACTCCTTGGCTGAGTTTTTGATAAGTCAACTTGCATCTAGTGGCTACTATTTTAAATGAAATGTTGACAGGTACACAATTCTCTCAGAGTAGCTCACTATAAAAATCTCATTGCAAAAGAAGACTGCAAACTTCAGGCATTACATTTACTATAGCATTCATAGGGAAAGCAGAATAATTTTCTCGCTTGACTTTCATAAAACAAAGAATTTGCTGCATTATGATGGCTGAATGCCCATATGGAAAATTACCTATTTTGTAATAACCTGTGATTCTCAGAAGCTAGTTTTGTTTACTAAAAAATGTGTTAAAGTATTCTTAAACTTACACTTTAAAGACTATTTAATATCCCAGCACTGGAAACTAGAAGGACCTACTGACAAAATAGTGTGCGTTGGGCAGAGCCGTAGCTACAGGAGGGAGGGGCTAGCTGGGTTGTTTGCTCCAGGTGAAGCCTCCAGAGGTGCTCTATTGAGGCTCCCAGCCTATGTGTGTGTGTATGCAAATGTGTGTGGGGTGGTGCCAAACTGGGTGTTTGACCCAGGTGAGATAAATCCTAGTTTTGCCTTTGCATTGATATATTTTTCCAGAAAAAGATATTCCTGCTTTCAGCATAACTGCAGAAGGCAAATCACTGGATTTTTCTGGAATGAGCAGGATTCTATGAATATTATTGAAAGCAGCTATGACATGCACCTGATGGTCCACAGCGATACCCTGGATGAGATGTCTAGACAGAAGTGGATTGGTGTCTAATGTTAAAAAAGGAAATGTTATAGAACAAGTGAGAAGATAGGATCTATTCATATTAACCAACAATAATTTTTTTAGTCTTATAAGTTGCCAAGTCTTATAAAGCTCACTGATCACAAACTCTTCCTTTTTATTCATGTGGTGCAAACGACACTACCAGATGCAGCCTTCAATGTGTAGCAAGGGACCATGAGACTCTGGACAGGAAGCTGAACAGCCTTGGGGCACAGGTGGCAATTTTTCCATTGCTCCTTCCTGTTGAAGTTCATGTCTCAAGAAGAGAAGAAAGTACTGGAGGAAAATTGGCTTTGCAGGTGTTGTTGTAAGGAAAAGTTTGGCTTCTTGGACTATGGTCTCCACTTCTTTGAGGAAGGACTTCTGGCAAGAGATGGGTTGCACCTCACAGCGGCTGGCAACAGTGTTTTTGCTATGAGTCTTGCGAACTAGATCTGGAGAGTTTTAAACTAAATTCTGAGGGGGAGGGAGACAATATTTCAGACAACAGGGGAACACCTGGTACCAAGAATAATAGCTTCATTGATGCACAGGAAACTTGAGGTGGTGCTACAGAAACCTACTAAAGGGCAGAAAACTACAATAAGGAGGGGATTACTTGTGATTATAGTTGTCTCTATACTAATGCACAAAGTATAGGAAACAAGCAAGATGAATTTGAGCTCTTAATAGGATGGCAAGTATGACCTAATAGGCATTACTGAAACATGAGACTCATGACTGGAATTTAGAAATTGAGGGGTACAACTTGTTTAAAACGAACAGACCAAACAGGAAGGGAGGAGGATTAGCATTACTTTTAAAGGATGTGTACACTTGTGAAAGACATCCATGACCTGGAGCATGGAAGGCAGTTTGAGAGTATATGGGTAAAAATTGTGGGAGAGGGAAACAACCGTGGCCTTACTGTGGGTCTCTGCTATAGACCTCTAAGTCAGACTGAAGACTTGCATGATGCCTTTCTGGAGCAGATTAGTGAACATTCAAAAACAAGAGATCTAGTAGTCATGGAAGACTAAGAAATGTAAAGAAAGAGGAAATCATGAAGGAAGAGTATACACGAATAGCCAACAGTTGCAGGGCAAAGGTCCGGAGGACCAAAGTTCAGTATGAGCTCATGCTTGCAAGAGAGGTTGAAAATAAAATAAAAAAGTTTCTTAAGCTATGTTTGAAGCAAGCAAGAGGAAGAGGAAGCAGCAATTTGGAGGAGATTGGAGAGAGGTTGGAGGTTGGAGGAAATGTTTGGAGATAGATGCAGACTGCACAATAGCCCCAAAACACAAGGTGTTGTTGTTGTCGTTGTCATCAGCTGCTGAGAAAAAAAGAGGTTAGTTTTCATGCTACAAGAGAATGTGGCTGTTCTGGACTGCTTGAGGGAGGACATGGCTGTATGTTCTGTGCTACACAAATATGGCCGGAATGAGTCTAGCATCTATGCCATCAAGGTGTGTTAGAAGGAGATTCGTGGGGCTGTGGCAGCAAGCGTACCACTAAGTGCAAAGATACTGGAATATGGCTTTGGTGTGGGACAAGGTTCAGGACAAGGCTTTGGTGAAGGCGTAGAAGGCACTGAACTAGTGGCTAGAAAACATGAACCTCAAACATGTTCCTGTGGATGGCAGCATCCTGCGCTAAAAGGCTCTCAGCCTCTATGACCACTTCAAACCTTCCACTATGGTTGCGGAATTTAAAGCCAGCTCAGGTTGGCCTAACCACTTTAAGATCTGCTTTAACCTCAAGAATGTCTAAATGACTGGGGAAGCTGAGGCTGCGAGAATGTACCCCGTGCAACTAAAGAGGCTGCTGGATGACAAGCCATATCTTTTATGTGTAATGGCCAGGAATATGACCCTCACATAAAATGTGAGTTATCCCAGCTGAGATTTCTGAACAGTCTTCAGAGGCAGCCCCACACATAATGCATTGTAGTAATCTAACAATGTTTCCACAGCATAGAAGTTAGGCTATCCTTGTTTAGACTGGTGTGTATCTGGGCCAACAGTCAAAGCTGATGGAAGGCACTCTGCACCACTGAAGCAACCTGAGCCTCAAGCGACAGCAAAGGATCCAGGGGTACCCCTAAGCTATGTACTCACTCATTCAGAGGGAAACCTCCCATCCGTCACTGGATGCCTTTTAAAAACCATGGTGGAGAGTTGGAAGGGTCCCAAGGGTCATCAAGTCCAACCCCCTGCAATGCAGGAATCTCAGTTAAAGCATCCATGGCAGATGGCCAGCCAACCTCTACTTAAAAACCTCCAAGGAAGGAGAGTCTACAGTCTCCCAAAGGAGACTGTTCCACTGTCAAACTGCTCTTACGGTCAGAAAGTTTTTCCGTATGTCTAGTCGGAATCTCTTTTCCTGCAACTTGAAGCCTACCTTCCAGAGCAGAAGAAAACAAGCTTGCCTAGTATTATAAGGTAGTTTCACAAATTCCTGTTCTGATTCACAGCTAGATGCAAGTTATTCTAAACTGTTTTTAATTTTGTGTTCTTGAACTGCTTTTATCTGCCCCAGGATCTTATGGTGAAGGGTAAGATATCAACATCATATAGTTAAAGCTATGGTTTTCCCAGTAGTGATGTATGGAAGTGAGAGCTGGACCATAAAGAAGGGTGATCGCCAAAGAATTGATGCTTTTGAATTATGGTGCTGGAGGAGACTCTTGAGAGTCCCACGGACTGCAAGAACAAACCTATCTGTAGTGGTATGGAGTTACTCGTGTGTAAGCTGACCCCGTTTGGGCGCTTGGTTGCCTGGTTAAACCCTTCGGACTGCACAGCCCATCTCCGCGTGGCTGCCTCAGTCACTGGCAGAATCTGTCTGTGGGTGTTTCTTGAACCTTTGCCAGCATAAGAGCTGTTTGACACCCAATCGTCTCCGCCTCTCTTTGCGCGGGAGTCTCCTGCGCAGGGTGGGCGTGGGTAGCGGAGTACCTGGGCTCTCTTCACTGACTTCCAGGGAAGAATCCCAGAGCCCTTCCACCACCTCTCCCCATTGCTCTCCTGGATCCTTGGTGTTACACTGATTACCTTCCCTTTCCACCAAGCTGAGTCTCCCCCTAGTGCTAGGACCTTCACCTGCAGAATCGGAGAGCCTCTCCTTCTCCCGTGGCTCTGATGTCAGTTCCCTGACACTATCCATTCTGAAGGAAATCAGCCCTGAGTGCTCACTGGAAGGACAGATCCTGAAGCTGAGGCTCCAGTACTTTGGCCACCTCATGAGAAGAGAAGACTCCCTGGAAAAGACCCTGATGTTGGGAAACATTGAGGCCACAAGGAGAAGGGGACGACAGAGAACGAGATGGTTGGACAGTGTTCTCGAAGCTACCAGCATGAATTTGACCAAACTGCGGGAGGCAGTGGAAGACAGGAGTGCCTGGCTTGCTCTGGTCCATGGGGGTCACAAAGAGTCAGATATGACTAAACAACAACAACAACAACAACAACACCTGTGCAAAATCCTATATTGGACTGGATCTATTTCCATTTGCAACTGTCTGCTTTGACAATGAATATAATGTAAATTCTCACATTAAACTTCCTTAAACAGTGACTGGATAAGCTATGGTTGGAACAGGGGGGAAAACTAAATATATTGGCTATATATATTTTCTTTAATTTTTTTAAAGTAGAGAAGGTTGATTTTTTAAAAACATTTCCTTCTTTTCAGTATTAGTTTTTTGTTCTGTTTATGTATGACATGTGGCATTGTTGTTGCTCGGTTTCTTTTATTGTGACAAACATGTGTTCAAATCTGTGGATGAGAAAAGTAATTGTAGGATTTTGTTAACTACGGAAGTAATTAACTACCGAAGGCTGTTGGAAATGGTGTTCAAACTGAGCAAATTTCAGAGAAGAGGGGACAAAGCTGTTGTATTATCCTTCTGCTTGTATCCTTCTGGGAGAATTTTTTTGAAAACACCTGTGATTTGTTGCAATCTTCCATCTTTTCCATCCTGAAAAAACATAAAAATTGTTCTTTAAGAGTATTTGAGTCAGAAATGAATCCTCTTAGGTATAATGTCCCAGTGGATGGGGTTGAAGGAGACATGATGAAATCAATCAAAACCAGGGAAGCAGCTCCCTAGACTTCCATCTGTTTCTGCATCCTTTGCAACTGAGATTTGAACGTGACATGTAAAACTATGTTTAAGTTCTCTAATAGAGAAAAATTGAACAATTGTTGCTTTTAGTTGTGGACTTGGATTAAGCAGAAATGTGGTATCTTGCAAATCAGAATGTGAAGCAATACAAGAAGAGGTTGAGGTGATTGCTGTCGACTCTCATTGTAAGAGACTGTGATCTTCTGATAAAGCTACTCCCATCTTAAGAAGTATACTTAGAGCTGATTTCCGCAGTCGGAAAAGCTATGTCATAAAGCCATTCTGGTACAACATCATTTGTGGAGAGTGCTCCTCATTTGCAGAAAAATAAGGTAGGTTTGTCAGAGTGGCTGAGGATAGACTGTGAATAGGATAACTCCTCCCATTGCCCTGGATAGGCAGGGCTTTCCCAGACTTTTGCCTCCCATCCCAGGGGCAGGAGCCACCCCACCCAGTTCTGTCATCCTTTGGTTAGATTGGAACACGAAATTTTCTCCTTTGGGAAAAAATCCAGTATCTTTTGATCTACTGTTTGTATTTTTTGGTCTTTTCTTTTGCCAATTCCACCCTTTTTAATTTGTTTTTGCCTCCCTCATCTCTTACTTACTTACTTACTTTTTATTTTTAAATCTTTCTCTTTTCCTCTGTGTGTTTCTCTTCCCTTTTTTGACAGGGTTTCATTTTATTTGGGGGTGGGTGGCTTGTCACTTTCAGTGACCTGTATTGTCAGTGTGAATGCTTGCCATTTGTCTGGGGCTAGAGGGTTGATGGGGATGCGGGTGGCGCTGTGGTGTAAACCACTGAGCCTAGGGCTTGCCAGTCGGAAGGTTGGCAGTTCGAATCTCCGCGGCGGGGTGAGCTTCCGTTGTTTGGTCCCAGCTCCTGCCA
This sequence comes from Podarcis liolepis, assembly GCF_965112155.1. Lineage (NCBI taxonomy): Eukaryota > Metazoa > Chordata > Lepidosauria > Squamata > Lacertidae > Podarcis > Podarcis liolepis. The sequence continues at coordinate 103,245,307 of NC_139557.1, forward strand.
ACCTAGCAGTTCGAAAGCACGTCAAAGTAGATAAATAGGTACCGCTCCGGCAGAAAGGTAAGCGGCGTTTCCGTGCACTGCTCTGGTTTTGCCAGAAGCAGCTTAGTCATGCTGGCCACATAACCTGGGGAAACTGTCTGCAGACAAACGTCAGCTCCCTCGGCCAGTAAAGCGAGATGAGCACCGCAACCCCAGAGTCGTTCGCAACTGGACTTAACTGTCAGGGGACCTTTACCTTTACCTTTTTAGAGGGTTTGATGGGGTCTGCATACCCTCTCATTGGAACTGCCTCTGTCTCTGAAGGAAAGCTTTTTGGCCGACCCCAGACTTGCTGTTTCCTTTTTGCAAAAAAGGATGGAAAGCAGAATATGCTGCTTTCTTTGACTGGTCCCATGTACCTGTCAGGTGGGATCATCATTTGACCAAGCCATGTTTCTGATCCTCATCAGACTATGTCTTCTACACTTAGGCTCAAATGGCCATCAGTTTCTTAGGTACATTTTGTGGCAGGTTTTTTTTTGCGCCCTTGTCTAACGCGCAGTATAGAAATATTTTAATTAATGAATAAAATATCAAAACCTACACAGTATCAATCCGCACTGCCAGAGACCATGATGGCAAGAACAGAGTAGTCATCAAAGTTAGAGAGCACATCATAAATTCGGGGATCCAGGTTTTTTTTATTGTGCTAACTAGCCCGAATCGTACACAACTAGTGATATGTGGAAATATATGTGGGTGGATTACTTGCATCTGGCAAAATGGCAACAGAACAGGAATGTACCTTAAATTTTTGCTTCTCTAAGGAAGTTACAATTCCTAATTTTCTAGGTGAGTTATTACTTAAAAATAGATCTGTTATTAGATACTATTATATAAGTTAAAACAAGTGCGGGCTTGAACACACAGGTCTCAAAGAAGGATTTTTGTAGATTGTAACCATGTTAAAGACCATTGAATTATAAGGGGAAATTGAATAAAAAGTTGCTATTTTTAAAGCCTGGAAGATTTGGGCAATAAAGTCAAGATTTCTAAATTATTTAGTAATTTGGTTTCATTTTAAACACAAAATAACAGCTTTTCAAACATTTCACACCAAGTTCAAACCACATATGTTTTAACACTGCCAAATAAGAAGAAATGTGTTACATTAAAGTGCATGCTGTTTGTGCATTTGGAAATACCAATCATTTTACAGCAATTTTGAGTTATTTTTCTGTCACTTTGTATTCCAATTCTAAGAGACACACAAAAACCCTCACTCTGAACAACTCCCTTAGGGTTTACTCATGGATGTCAGCAGCCATGAGCAGGAGGTGTAGTGCACAACAAACCAAGGTCATAGGAATGTTAACTTTTAGTGACTTGCATGTATTATTGTTCTTTGTATTGTGCTGTCTTCAAAATCCTGAAAGTACAATTTGGTCCCACTATTACAAAGGTGGGCTGTAGGGAAAAGAGACAAGTGCTAGCATGCTTTTCTCAATCTTAAATGTTCTAAAGAACTAAACGGTCCTTTCACTATGGCTATGCAACACCTCAGGAGCCAGATCAATGGGTAATAAAGATGAATAAAACTATTCCTAATCAGAATAAGGTGCGCATGTGGGCATTGTGTATGTTATAAATTTTATTTTATCTTTTCCAAATTTTGTTACTTTAATTGTTACGCATCACTCTGTGGTAAAATGAGAAATTAAAAATGACAGCCTGCAGCTTACTTGTGCAGGTAAGCCTGCTAGGACTCACCAACAGAGCAAGGGGCTCACCAAAGTTAGAACCAGCTCAGATTCTCAGTTTCAAAAGATTAAGAAAAGGGAGAGATACTGCATTTATTTAATAGCCTAATATGCTTTTCAAACTGGAAGAAAGATCTGGAATATTACTGCATTTAGAACATTCGGTAACTGAAAATCTTCATGCCTCTTTCTCCACAAAAATCTCCACTGACTTTCTCCTCTCCCAACACAATGGAGACCCACATTTTGCTTCCTGAGGCAAAGGACAAGATGGCGCCACCCCCATTCTGTTTACAAAAGTTGACCAGATTGACAGCTGAAACTTACTTCAATCCTGGTGATAGCATAGTACCATCCAGTGTACCTTAGAGCAGCAGCCTAGTTTAGGAAAGGCAGATTCTTAGACATATACAGGTGTCCTTCAGCACTTCAACGTGTATCCCTCCACACAGCATCTGCTACCTGAGGCAGTAATCTACCTCTGCCTAATGGTAGAGCCAGACCTCAGTATCACAACCACGGTTTTCACACTGAAACCTACTACATCAATCTAACATTAAATTAATATTCCCACATATCAAAGTTTTGGATGATCTGGCATTTTGTATATCCCAGTGCTTTGAATATGTGTGTGTGTGTGTGTGTGTGTGTGTGTGTGTGGTTAGTTTGCTGTTTTCTTTCTCTTTGAACACCTTTTTCTATCTGGAGTATCACAGGTATAAACAATGAAATGCAGCAAGCTGCTGTATTTTTTCAGGTGCACTCAGATCTGTGCATTTCATGGCCAATTTTCTTGGAGTCGTTGAAGATTGATGAGGTTAGTTAAATGGGCCATAAATTGTCATTTGCATACCTGAGCAGAAACCTCTGGATAATTAGCAGGGATGGTCATTCTGAAGAGTGTAGAATGTGACATTTTTATTAAAAGAAAATGTCTCAACAGTCTATTGCCTGATCTCTGTTACTGTTCAGTACTTGAAACAAGTATGATTTAATTGCTAATCTTTCACTTTCACCATTGGAATGAAGACATAACAACATATAACAATGTATAGGGACACACACACACACACACACACACACACTCAAAGTGATCCAGGAAAACCTAGTGCAATGGTTTCATTGCAATGTGGTGCAGAAGTCGAAATTCCAGTGCCTATATACAGCTGTCTTGAGACCTCCCCCTGAAATTAGCATGTGAATCTCATATGCAAGCATTCATATTTTGCAACTTGCATGGGGCTCTCTGAAGACAAGGTTTCTGTTTACTCGTTGTCATTTTAAATTGAATTTTGAATTTTTTTAAATTTTAAATTGAACTGGATTAACAAGCTGTCTACAATGGGGGACCAGTTTGAAAGACTGTCATATCACCATGATTGTATGGCGTCATTCCCATCACACTTTCAATATTAGTTTTATAACGAGGAGGTTTGAAACTTGTTTCACAAGACCCATGATTCATAGAAGTGTAATATGAGCCTCCCTTGAGAGCCAATGGAAGAGTGAAGAGCCTTTGGGAGTGAAGTCAAACCATTGGAGAGTTACAGCGCATGCTGTGGCTGTAGACTTATGTTTACTCATCGTTACTACCATTACTATCATTTAGGTCTTTAAAGATAACACCTTGAGATATATGTATTTTTGTCCCTATTTGTATTTGCTGATGTTTATAAAGCAAGTATCAATTTTATTAGTGATTTTTCTTTTATAAAAAAAGATGGTTATTCATCTTTCTCAATCCTCCCCCCACCCCCACCCCGGAATTGACTTGATTTCTGTCTCATTTGCTTAATCTGTGCTGTGCTGGAAGTATTTTCTTGTCAAATCATGATAAGAAAACTACCATTTTCCTTTTACCTTGTCCTTCTATATTTTCATGTGCACCACTACATCTTCCTTTAGCTCATTTATTTCATCCTGTTTTTGTAATTTAGACTGCTACTCTCTGTGTGGAACCATTATCTTAGTTCATTATAAGCCATGGTGACCTTGTCCTGATCAAGGCTAATAGCATTCTTCTTAATACAAATAGCAAAAAGTGTGGTTAATATCTGCATTTTAAGAGTGGAAAGGGGGATTAGTTGTCCAATGATGCTAAACTCCCATTTAGCCCTTTAAAAATATGCTCTGTATAGAGTTTCATGCAGATATTATGCCACATATTCCTTTAACCTTGCTTTTCCAATGTGAATGTAATTCTTCTTTCTCCTTAGTTTTTCATCAACAGAGATATTACAAGTTTTGTAAAATTAGATTGCTCTTCTGTGGTGGCTGATTTTGAATATGAAGTTGGTCTTACTGGCTTAAGAAAAGACTGAAGCCAGGTTGCATAAACAGTAATATTCTGTTGAGTGGGTGCATGTCTGTATTTGAGAATATAGGCCACACTCTGATAAAGATATGAAACCTATCATGACCCAGGAATATAATATAAGACTAACTGGCTGCCAATTAGTTTCTGGGCCCAATTCAAAGTGCTCTTTTTGACCTAAAGTAAAGGTAAAGGGACCCCTGACCATTAGGTCCAGTCGTGGCCGACTCTGGGGTTGTGGCGCTCATCTCGCTTTATTGGCCGAGGGAGCTGGCGTACAGCTTCCGGGTCATGTGGCCAGCATGACTAAGCCGCTTCTGGTGAACCAGATCAGCGCACAGAAACGCTGTTTACCTTCCCGCCGGAGCGGTACCTATTTATCTACTTGCACTTTGACGTTCTTTTGAACGGCTAGGTTGGCAGGAGCAGGGACCGAGTAACGGGAGCTCACCCCGTCTCGGGGATTTGAACCACCAACCTTCTGATCAGCAAACCCTAGGCTCTGTAACCCACAGCGCCACCCGCGTCCCCCTTTTTGACCTACAAAGCCTTAAATGACTCAGGACTGATACCTCAAGGACCATTTTTGCTTGCGATCGTCATCTGAGGCCCTACTGCGGATGCCTCACCCACAAGAGTTCTGGAGGGTGGCAACACAGGAATGGCCTTTTTCGCAGTGTCTCCCCATTTGTGGAATGCTTTCCCCAGGGAGGCTCGTCTGGCATCTTCATTACATATTTTTAGGCACCAGTTGAAAATGTTTCTCTTCAGTCAGGCCTTTGACTGATAAACATTCTATTGCCTTTAAAGTGTATCTGTGGGAGCAGGGTTATTGGTTTGTTTGGCTTTTGTTTTATTATATACTTTGTTTGCTCATCTTGTATTTTTATGTTGTGAGTTGCCCTGTGAAGGGCTGTATGCAAATTTAATTAACAACAACAAACAAACAACAACAATAGAAAAAAACAATAAAATAAAACGAATCCTATTTTAGTGAGCAAAAGTTGCTGTATTTTGGGTGCAGGTGCATTTTCAACCTCCAGTGGGGCATCTAAAGGAGTAGATGTAATGAGTAACTTCAGTTACCCTGAAACAGGCTGCTTAAGTGCACATTCCAGTCACAAAGAGGTAAAGTTTCTAGAAGAGTTGATCATGGAACCAACCAGAGAACCAACCAGAGGAGAGGCAAACCATGGACTTAATCTTAATTGATGGTGCAAGATGTAGATCTCAGCAAGAATGTATATTGCACAGCAGGAAAGGTACCACAAAGCCAAGAGGATCCAAGCATGGTTAACAAGCAGAGGCAATGAAGGTGTTAGACGCAAGAAGGCTTTATTAAAAAAACGGAAGTCTTGTCTCAATGAGAACAGAAAGAGACACAGAGTTTGGTAAGAAAATGCAAGCAGACAAATAATGGATGTGTCCATAAACACACACATACATATTGAGGAGTACACCACTAAAAGCATTAAGACTGACAATTTAAAAGTTATTTAAATACATTATAAACAGGACATCAGCTAAGGATGATGCTGGAGCTTTGGATGATTCCACCTAAACATTAGGAAGAACTTCCTGACAGTAAGAGCTGTTCGACAGTGGAATTTGCTGCCAAGGAGTGTGGTGGAGTCTCCTTCTTTGGAGGTCTTTAAGCAGAGGCTTGACAACCATATGTCAGGAGTGCTTTGATGGTGTTTCCTGCTTGGCAGGGGGTTGGACTCGATGGCCCTTGTGGTCTCTTCCAACTCTATGATTCTATGATTCTAAGATGTCAGGTGAACATATTGGGCTTATAAACAGTTGCCTGGGTTCAGGATCTTGTGGCAGATCCAGGTTTCTGGCTTGTGTCATTGGCTAAATCAGGAACAGGAAGGCACAAATGCAATGTCACCTGTCTGAACGACTTTGCTTTTCATGAGGATGCACATCCAAATGCAGATTCTCATTCTGATGGAACTGGGTTTTAGTAAATATGTTTTCCACATGAGTAAAACTAAATCAGAATCAATGTGTAGGCTCCCGTTGTAGCAATGGAATTAATGGAATTATTTTGTGCTTCTAGAGAAGGAGTTCAGGCAATGAAAATCCTTATAATGTAAATAGTACATCATAGTAAATACTAGTGGTAAATTGGTGCTGTTTGGTTAAACATACAAATCTCCTTAATAGTGTGCCGTTATTGTAAGCAGTTGGGTGCTGTGTGCTGCACCATGGAGTTATTGAATTTTGTATTTATAGAGCATAGGAACTAATTGCCTAATAATATAGTTTTTCTTACATAGAGCTACTTTGTATTAAACCTCCTAATAGTTTTTATTAATTTGAAGCACTGAAGTTTGCCAGTATCTACATTGTGAAACCTTAGTTTCAAAACCTTTGTCACCCTGATGGATGGCATTTTTTGGGAGGACAGGGGCAGTGGAAGCCTATTATTCTAACTTGGATCTCTCAGTGCTTTTGATACCACTGACCACTGTTCTCGAAGCTACCAGCATGAGTTTGACCAAACTGCGGGAGGCAGTGGAAGACAGGAGTGCCTGGCGTGCTCTGGTCCATGGGGTCACGAACAGTCGGACACGACTAAATGACTAAACAACAACAACAACCCAGGGCATGGTTTCAGAGAATAGCATTGGGCAATTTCCTTTCAGGCCCTGGCAGTTGTGCTATGTGGTGCTGCAGGGTCCTATCTTGTCCACAGTGTTGTTTAACATCTATATGAAGCTGTTGGGAGCAGTCATTAGGAGATTTGGGGTGATGTGTCATGAGTACACTGATGATTCCAAACTGAACATGTTTTAGTGATCCGTTTTAAAAAGTTTTTCAGATCAGGTCTTGAAGAAAACTGAAACAAAAAAGGAACCTCTACTGCTTTTCTGTTTTCCTAGTAGCCCACCCCCACCCATCACGAAAGTCTTCAGGTTGGAGCTAATTGATCTGAACACTTTGGTAGAAAATGATAGACAAATATATATTTATTACAGGAGGCTTTGTAAAGCAAATATCAAGAACACCAAGAAAAGTTAATACAGCCGTATATAAAACATTATGATTTCTTGGAAAGGTACAGAAATCAGTCCAGCTGTTGAAATCCTGGTTCACATAGAATCATAGAATCCTACAGTTGGAAAGGACCATGAAGGCCATTTAGTCCAGCCCCCTGCAATGCAGGAATCTTTTGCCCTCCATGGGGCTCACACCCATGTCCCTGAGATTAAGTCTCATGCTCTACCAACTGAGCTATCCAGCATCCTGTACATGTTTGTTCATCTCTTGCATTTACCATTTGGTAACCTTATTTTGGTTTTTCTATATTCTAACTTGTTATTAGAGAACTATCTACTGAATTTTTCTTCTGTTCAGTAACTTCAGCGTCCACATCCCATACTAATTATTTGTTCTTAGGCCCATTATTTTCACAATGGGATTCCAATTGCCCCTAGGAAGACAATCTGTGAGTGCATTCCATCATTTCCAGAGCACTGTACTGAAGCAAACAAAATGAAGGCAGACATATTTTTGGTAAGGACATTGGATCGTAAAGAAACATGTCCCCAGGAGCTTTTGTAGCCCCGTATTTAAATTGCATGGAAAACATACTGCATTCCGCCAGTAGGGTTGTGGGAAAAGGCCAATGCCAAAGACTGAGCACCCCAAATGTAGGTTCAAGAACAAGCTATAAACAAGGGTCAGTAGCACAAGGTCAGTCAGGATAGGAACAAGAAGTTCTGGGGTGTACATACAGAAATAAGCAACTGTGTTGTTCCTGTAAGTGGGAGCTTCTATAGTTTGGGTACCCAGCTGCAACTGGTAGCCAGGCCTTCAGTGTTCTGTGCTCCTGAGGAAGTCCTGAAGAGCCTGGTTTTTCTTGGCCTTAAGGTGTTCTTTCATTGATAGGTGACTGCCTGTATCTGCAGCTTCTGACACTGGTGTTCCCTGGCACTGGGAGGTAGTTTGGCTTCCCCCTCTGATTCCCTGAGCAAAAGAACTGCCACATGAACTTTGTCTACAGGTCTCTTGGGGTCCTCTTCTACAATAGGACCTGCTGTTCCTTTTCCAGAGATGCTGGAGATGTCTGGCATAGCTCTGAAGTCAGGAGACCTATAAAGTCTTCAGGCTTTGCATCACCAGGGCCTTCATCATAGGAGGAACAATCCTTTCTCAAACCTGGATCAGGCATGACACAACAAGGAGGAATCAGCAAGGAAGAGCAAGGAGTGGGAAAACTAGTTATGAAGATGTCATGTCAACATCTTTTACTAGATTTAATGGAACTATCTTTTGAGGAGATGCATGACCACTGTTCTTGTATGTTCCTTGTAATGTCTACTCTGCTCTCAGATATAATAACTCATGATTACTATATTGCACATAGCTGGGATTAATTTCCTACATACATTTAATTAAAAGTTTGTTTTTCTGATAACCTTACTTTTCTATTTTTTATATATATTTTTGTCATATTTCACCATTCTTTCGTTAATAATGTCTGAATGTAAATCTGAGTCCTTGGTAGATTTTAATGCACCTTGAAGAAACTCTTACACCATATCAGATATTTTTTTCAAGGGTATAATACTTTCAAAGGGGACTGCTATAAATACTGCTTGGGTAAGAACTGGAAAAAATCGCATAGGATTTAAAGAACAGCATTTATAGGAAGGACACCACTGACACTGAAAATTCAGCATGTTAAAGCACATCTTTCCTAATATGCCCCCCTCCCAGACCTCAAAGAAGATTTGAAAGACTTGTTCACTCATAATAATCTGCAGTATGCCAAAGTAAGTGATATGTGGTACCTGTTGGAGTGCAAGTGTCCTTAACTGTCTGATTAGGCGGTATATATTTGATGGATGGAGCTTAGCTGGGCATGACGTATCCAGATGAAATGTATCAAGCAAGAGTGCATGCTGGTGACAAATATGAGTGGGGAAATGTCTTTGAATGTGTCATGGTTGAAAGGACAAAGTTTTATTCTTAATTGTGTATAAAACCATAAATGGAGTTTATGGTGAGAAAAATGTAATGCAGCAGTCATATATGAAATCATTTTACTTTAAACACTGCATAATTTGTGATGTCCCATGCTGTTTTGCACCATAGAACTTGTCCTTCTTATGTTTATTTCAGTATCTTCCATTATATTTTTACTGTGCCATGTCAACCAGTTGCAGAATAGTGCAACAGGATTTTCTGAACTTTTAAAATAAATAAGCATTCTAAGTGATTCAAAGATCAAACCTATCCATTCTTAAGGAAATCAGCTCTGAGTGCTCACTGGAAGGACAGATCCTGAAGCTGAGGCTCCAATACTTTGGCCACCTCAGGAGAAGAGAAGACCCCCTGGAAAAGACCCTGATGTTGGGAAAAATGGAGGCCACAAGGAGAAGGGGATGACAGAGGATGAGATGGTTGGACAGTGTTCTCGAAGCTACCAGCATGAGTTTGACCAGACTGTGGGAGGCAGTGGAAGACAGGAATGCCTGGCGTGCTCTGGTCCATGGGGTCACGAAGAGTCAGACACGACTAAACGACAACAACAAGTGATACAAGTTTTAGTTAATCCAGTTATGCAGATTACCATCAACAGCAATCTTAACATCAGCATTCTGCTGGTGGGACTCATTGGTTTAATTGTGCCCATACAATCAAAAATTTACTGGAAGGCCAAAATATTAATGTAACATAATAAGAAAAATCACAAAATATTTCCATGGACCTGCATCCATGGTTAGCCCACCCATGAGGCAAGGTGAAGGGATCATCTCAGGTGGCAGGATCCGCAGGCACGGCAGATCCTGTCTCCCAAGAATGCATCACTCACTGCTCCCATGGCACACTCCTTGGAGGAAGGATTTGTCCTCTCCCAATGCAGCCTCTCCAGTGGTTTTCTCCCACCCTTTTGTACATCTTTGTTCCACTCTTGCACCTGATGTAGATCTTCACTCACCTCTTCTTCCCTGGCGGAGGTGGGGTGAGTGCCATTTTGTGGTTTGCCTCGGGTGCCAAAACGTCTTGGGCTGGCCCTACCTGCATCATACCATTAAAACTAGCTAAAATGCTTTAAAGCAGTGTCAGTGCAATTTTAGTCAGCAGTACCATTACATCTTTAAGAGTCGGCAAGTTGGAATAAAGAGTTTCAAAAACCCATTTATAGATGTGTATCAATGTCCAAATACCAATTTTACTGCAAGCATTGTCCCTGCCATTTGTAATAACTTCATTCCAGCCATACCTCTTAATGAAAGGTGTTTTTACATTCAAGTATCTCTTGTCCTAGATGTCTTCTTTTTACTCCTTGCATTTTCTGAGTTCGAAGGACTCCCCCCCATAATTTTGTCTTGCTTGAAGAAGAAGAAGAAATTAGTGTGCCGAAATTGGAATATTCTCAAAAGTGGGATCATGCAAATGAAAGTTCACGGTATTACAAGTTTTATACGTATTTGTTTAAGTTTCAATTTATTCAAAGTGCTCTGTTAAGGAAGGAAACAAGGTAGATTACCAAGCAAATGCCCTCAAAACTATTGTTTCTTATTTCTTGACTTAATTCTGGATGGACTTGATTTAGGCTGGCAGTAGCTTGAAACTCCAATGCACTCGCTACCTGTATACTACTTGGCCAGATTCAAGGTTCTTAGCAATTGGGGTCCAGAATACTTCAAGGACTGCTTGGCCATTGAGGACTTCATAAGAATCACTGTTAGTGGCGTACTATGGCTCATATCCCACAGGAGCCAATTTTATGGAACTCCCTTCCAGGTGAGGTCAGACAGACCATCTCCCTATTAAACTTTGGACACCCACTGAATACTTCTTTTATTCCAGCGGGCATTTTAATTCAATTCTGGTTTTATAGTTTTAACTGATCATTATTTTCAGTTCCTTTCAGTTATATTCAGTTACACACACACTTCTTAGAAACTGTTCTAATTAAGCAGTATATTGATGGTGGAAATAAGCAAAATGAAAATGAAAAATCCTTATGACAGTGGTTCCATATTGGTCTCTGATCTTATACACTCGGGAAGTATGCTCACGGATTTATCCAGCGCATTATTCTACCTGTATCCCCATAGCATTTATATCAAGGAAATTGTCCTAAGTGTCAAACTATTTTTCAAGGGACTGAAAGGTTTCACGGGGACTTGTGTTGTTATTTATATGTATATGGAGAAAATTGCAATGTGTGAGTAATTTGAAAAATTTCAGCCGTTTTGAGCAGTAGTGATCTAGAAATTGAATGGGTTGAAAATACAATATTGCAGCGCGCTGCTGCATATATAATATATGTGCAGCATATGCTGATGTCTTTTTCAAAACATTTACATTAAACCTGTCAGGTATTTATGAATAGCAAAAATTAATTTCCCCACTTCTGTCATCAGTTACAGAAATGGATTTCAGCACTGATGACTGTCACTGTTTCCTGCATACCAGCACAGCTCACTTCAGTGTCATAGAATTACACCAGGTGGCCTGCTAAGAGTCAGCTTAATGTGATTTCAAATGATAGGGTTGGGGATGTGAGGGAAATTAAAATAGTATCATACTTATGATTTAAAAGCAAGTTAATTACAAGGGCTTGTTAATAAACAAAGACAATTTCAGGCTGTATTATCTGTTGTATAGTATATCAATAATGAATATGATATGGAAATTCCCCCACCTACCCCCCAATTTAAAGCCATATGCCTATAGCTCAGAAATATTGAATTAAATTATTGACAGGCATTCCTGTATAAATACTTTTTGTGTTCCAAAAGAGTTGTTAATTTTTTTTAAAAAAAGCTTTAAAATTGTTTAACTGACAGATTAGAGCAGTTATAAGAAAATGTCAGTGATTTTCCTCATGCAAATTGAAAACCTTTGGCTATAATAAAATAAATATGAATAAATAGATGGAAAACATTTGGCTCCAGCCAGTGCTTTTTTTCAGGTTGCTCCTCCCACACATAACTATAACTCATTTCAGCCTAATCTAACATTCTGTTCTGATGCTGGAGCTGGATACTTGTTTTTACTAGATTATTGATAACTTTCAGGTTGCTATCAGTTACAATCATTTAATTTGTTGCTACTCAGGATACTTGCGTACTCTAGCAAGAGAGATTTGTGTGCTCAGGTAATGCAGATGCGCATTCTGATGGCATTTTGATGCTCATTGATCTTGAAAGATTTAGCTGATGAGAATGAGATTATACATTCTCATTTGAGGCCTCTAGTGTAGTTGCATCCGACAAAAGCTAACCCAAGGTGGGTGTGCGTGGCACCATATGGAAAACAGATTTGCATGTTAAAGAAGATGCTGTGCTTGGATCTTCCAGTGAAAAGCATGCTTCTTATGCAATCATACTTGTTTCTATAGCAGCATTAGTTCTCCTGTGCACAGTCCACTGCTCATCAGTTATCTCATCTCACACTGAAGCAGAGGGAGAAATTAGTTAGGTTAGGAAAGGGCAGTCCAACCTCTCAGACCAAGTGGGCCCCAAGAATACTTCAACACAGAACCCGGGGGCCACATGCTAAATTAAATTTCCCTATTATTTAATATAAGGTCCGTATAGTTAATGCTATGGTTTTCCCAGTAGTGATGTATGGAAGTGAGAGCTGGACCATAAAGTAGGCTGATCGCCGAAGAATTGATGCTTTTGAATTATGGTGCTGGAGGAGACTCTTGAGAGTCCCATGGACTGCAAGAAGATCAAAGGTGTCCATTCTGAAGGAAATCAGCCCTGAGTGCTCACTGGAAGGACAGATCCTGAAGCTGAGGCTCCAATACTTTGGCCACCTCATGAGAAGAGAAGACTCCCTGGAAAAGACCCTGATGTTGGGAAAGATTGAGGGCACAAGGAGAAGGGGACGACAGAGGACAAGATAGTTGGACAGTGTTCTCAAAGCTACCAGCATGAGTTTGACCAAACTGCGGGAGGCAGTGGAAGACAGGAGTGCCTGGCGTGCTCTGGTCCATGGGGTCACAAAGAGTCGGACACGACTAAACAACTAAACAACAACAAAACATGTTCAGCTTGGAATCATCAGTGTACTCACGACACATCAGCCAGAATCTCCTAAACGACTAAACAACAACAAACTAAACGACTAAACGACTAAACAACAACAACAATTATTTAATATACACAATTAATATTGTTAATTAAATATATATAATTAAATACACAATTAATAGATTTATTTATTAAACAGATCAGAGCTGTTCTCTTTTTTTAAAGAAAAAGTGACCCCAAAGATCCAAAAACAAGAAGGCCACTGTTGGGGGGGGGGGGCTTGCGGGATGCAGGCAGGACTCCGGGCAGGAAAGAGAGGGGAGAGAATAATAGACTCACAGAGTTGGAAGGGACCCTAGAATTATGTAATCTGACCCCCTGCAATGCAGGAATATGCCGTTGTCTGTTATGGGGCTCGGACCTGCAACTTTGGTGTTATCAGCACCACATTCTAATCAACCGAGCTATCCAGGAAGAAGCGGCAGAAAGCAAGGGAGTTCTTATCGGCTCTAGGTGGAACAGCGGGCAGAGTGCAGGGCGGTTAGAGAGGAAAAGAGCATGCAAACAAGCAATCTGCTGCCTGTGTAGCTACTGGGCGAAGTCCTGCTCTGCTTTCCCCCCTTTTTTGTCCTTTCACCCCTCTCTCCTCCTTTGCCACTCCCGCTTCCAGCACTGCCACCACCACCAAAATATGCAAGACCCACCTGAGCCCGTGTCCTCAATCTCTCTAGGCCAAGTCAGGGTTCCTCTCCAAATGCCCACCCCTACTCCTACAAGGAAGACATTGCTGGTTTGGCTGGAGAAACTGCCTCTCCCTCCTTTCTTTTCCCCCTCTTTTCCCCCTCTTTCTCTCTCCTCTTCCTACCCCTGAGGAGGATTCTCAGTGTTAAGTTGTGAGTGAACATATCAGACGACACAGCGATTCTTCAAACAGCTCTTGTTTATTCACAGGCCAGAACAGAACTGAACTGAAGGGTTCAGCCAGCCTGCTTATATAGAGCTCCACTAGAACGCAACAGTAACCATTTTCTGTAACTATCCAATCACTGAACGTCACTTTCGATCCCTTATTTGCATATGTGGGCCTGAACTATCTACAGTATCCCCCTGCTGGCCCAGGGTGAGAACCTCAGTACATAACACTCAGCTGCAGCTGGGGCAGGTGGTCTGTGGTGTTTGAGACCACAGGGCTAACCAGGGCAAGGCTTTCATGTTGTCGCTTCCAGCTTTGGTATTTAGCAAGGGCCGCCAAAAAGGCCTTGAGGGCCGCATGTGGCCCTTGTACTGCTTGTTGGACCACTCTGGATTAGGATATTGATTTTTATGCTCCTGACGTACCACCAGTGGTGGGAGACAGGATCATATCATATGCTCTGAGGCCACCATAGAGTGACTAAGGAATCAAGCTATAAGGTGCAGTTCTTATTTACTTGAAATGTAAGAAACACACACAATTTTCTTCTTCCAATAGGCTTTTAGGAACTGACTGCTGGTGGCATGCTGGTTTTTATTGTAATTACAGTGGTACCTCGGGTTACATACACTTCAAGTTACATACGCTTCAGGTTACAGACTCCGCTAACCCAGAAATAGTGCTTCAGGTTAAGAACTTTGCTTCAGGATGAGAACAGAAATTGTGCTCCGGCAGCGCGGCAGCAGCATGAGGCCCCATTAGCTAAAGTGGTGCTTCAGGTTAAGAACAGTTTCAGGTTAAGTACGGACCTCCAGAACGAATTAAGTACTTAACCTGAGGTACCACTGTATTTGTATGGATTTAAATAGATACATATACATATATATCTTTATCTATTGTGTAACTTCTATATTTAATTATTGGCGGGGGGGGGGTAAAGGCATGGTGTAACTAAATATATAGTAATAATAATGACTTTTATCAGTTCACTGAGAGGTCAGTCCAATTCCTCCCATAAATGTCTCCCTAGGTGTGCTGCTCTGTCTACAGGAGGGCTGCTGACAGAGGAGAGAAAGTTTTTTAACAACAGCAAAAAATTAATACTGAGGGGTTTTTATTACCACTTTCAACAGGTCATTGAGAAGAGTTTTAACAGTTCATTGAAAATAGTTTTGTTGAGCCCTGTTTTTGAACTTTGGTCATAGTTCATTAATTTTCCAAAGTAACTAAACTAAACGAGTTGAAGTCTTGCTGCTGCTTTTATGTCAAAATTTGACCCCATGAAACTTAATTTGCCACATTTTTTCACACCACTGAAGTATTTGATTTTTTTTAAAAGGCTTGAATGCACATTTCCCCATGTCTTAGAGAACATGGCAATATCCACATAAGAGGCAAGCACATGAAACAATGACAAAAAAATACACTACATTAAAATATCAAAAACTAAGAGAACCATAAATTTAATCTCAAAACCTTCTGTCAACATGAAAGTTGTTTCTTTTAATATATGATGCTCATAAAATTAATAATACAATTTGTGAACCTCTGATTGAGAGGCTATGTAATGCAACTACGGCTTAAAACAATATAGAAACATCAAAACAGTTCTTTCGCTTGTTAAAACTATTAGGTTTTCATCATGCACCTGAAAGTGAACAGTGAGAAAGCTTGATGAAAAGAGTTTCCATGGATGGCTGTCCCTACTGGAAAAACTGTTATTTGTAACTTTCAAGTCCTGCTTGCCGTGTTGCTCAGAGCAGGGTCTCCTAAGAGAGTCATTTGGGAGTACAGTGGTACCTCGGGTTACATATGCTTTAGGTTACAGACTCCACTAACCCAGAAATAGTACCTCGGGTTAAGAACCTTGCTTCAGGATAAGAACAGAAATCGTGCTCCACCGGCGCAGCAGCCCCATTAGTTAAAGTCGTGCTTCAGGTTAAGAACAGTTTCAGGTTAAGAACAGGCCTCCGGAATGAATTAAGTACTTAACTCGAGGTACCACTGTAGATTCTTCTTGAGGTAGCCTGTGCCTAGGCTATTTAGAATTGGCAATTGATAACTGACGAGCTTTTAACTCTTGAGCTTATTCCAGATAATTGTTGACTTGCTGCATTTTGAACCACCCACACTTTCTGGATGCTCTTTGCAGGCAGCCTCACCTGCAGTGCACTGGAATAATCAAAGCATGAGATCACCAGTGCATCTATGGCAGTGGCCAAGTCATCCTTTCCTTAGAGAAAAAGGGTGCTGGTAGTGAACCAGCCAAAGTTGGTAAAGACAGTCCTTGCCACAGATGTCACCTAAGCAATAACATGCAAAGGTTCACCCTGCAGAGTCCCCAGACTATGTAATGCAACAAGGTTTGTTCAATTATCTGTATTCTATCAATACATTCTTCATTAAATTATCTTTCCATTGATATTTAGTTTTATGGTATTACTCCAAAAAAAAGTGGTGTTATGAGCCATCATTGCCCAAACAAGATGACACCTGGTTGGTGCTCTAAACACTCCTTTTTCTGGTTATTTGGCTATAACTTATGATAGAATACAGATAATTGAACAAACCTTGTTGCATTACATTCTTTATTAAATTGTATTTCCACTGATATATAATTTTATGGTATTACTCCAAAAAAGTGGTGTTATGAGCCACCAAACCTATCTCCAAAAGGTTTCCACAGTTTTGGCCACTAGTGTAGTTCTCCACGTAACTCGTAATCTGGGGAACCAGGTTCGCGTCTCCGCTCCTCCACCTGCAGCTGCTGGGTGACCTTGGGCCAGTCACACTTCTTTGAAGTCTCTCAGCCCCACTCACCTCACAGAGTGTTTGTTGTGGGGGAGGAAGGGAAAGGAGATTGTTAGCCGCTTTGAGACTCCTTAAGGGGAGTGAAAGGCGGGATATCAAGTCCAAACTCCTCCTCCTCCTCTTCTTCTTCTTCTTCTTCTTCTTCTTCTTCTTCTTCTTCTTCCTTCTCGAATGGATTGAGTTTGTTGATTCACCCAAATCTAGTCATTTATTTTATGCATTTCCGTAGTACCCTTCAGGTATTTTATTTTATTTATTACATTTGTTATCACCCCTTTCCTCCAAGGAGCTCAATGTGGTGTACGTGGTTCTTCCCCTTTCATTTTATCCACACAACATATTGGGGGAAATACTGTATTTTGAAAGGCAGCTAACAAATATATTAAATAAAATAGAAGAATAATTTACTCTTGTCTCGCCATTGTAGCAAGAAATAGGATTGGCTCTGGCCTGCAGGAGAGATTGTTTAGTTCCACTGTTCAATTTAATTCTCTCTCCATAGATTATGGGTGGACCACCTTTTTTCTGTTGAGGACCACATCCCGCTCCCTCTTCCCACCTTTTTGCCACCCCCCTTTCCTGTTTTCTTCTTCACACTGACATGGAGATAAACTGCGTTGCCCTAGGGCCAAAGATTGCCGAGACCTGCCAAAGGTGACCTGAGACGTTGATGGGGAAGCCTTGCAGTCTTGACTGGAAACACTAAGGGTTTGGGGAAACCGGCAGAACCCAACGACTTCCGGGGGTGGAGCAGTTTAATAGGCCTCTCACCACTGCAGAAGACTGGAGGCAATGGCATTCCATCATCACCCATAGCTGTTCTTGAGCAAGAGAATTATTATAGTAATAGATTATCTCTTCTGTTACCCAGAGCATATCCTGCTTCATTCTGAGCAACTCTCAGAAGAATCTGAATGATAGGCACCTACGTTCAATAAAAGTGATCATCTTGATCAAACATTTAGCGAAGGAGATGGGATGTTTGAAAATGACAGCAACTTCATCTACTAGGATAATGTATTTATACAGTTGGACTTATTTTCCACTTTTGTTAGACATTCTGGTAAAAATCACAGCAATCATTATCCACTGATAACACTTCTTTCAGCTTGGGTTACAAAATAGGATGAGAGAAGGAATATAATCTTTTAATTTGGGTACAACTGAATAACCTATAGCAACTCTTCATTTTCTCTTATCAACCCATTTACAGTTTTCCAAGGCAATCTGCTCAGAGTGTATGAGATGGCAACTCAGTGCTAATTTTATATTTTAGCTGAAGGCAAAGTTCTAAGGCTGTAGTTGTTAAGCATGCATACCAAAAAGTTTTACAGCTGGGGATGAATGGACCATTTCCCCCCATAAATATGTCTAAGACTGGGGTGGAAAAGTAATATTGTCACGAATGCACTTTTTGATAGACTATATTAACTCTGAGGCTGTTCTTGCACCTTCATGCAAACATAGAAAAACTCATAAGATGGAAGATAACAATGGCAAACTAAAATCTTGATGTGGAAATACGTTTTCAGAAGAAAATAATCTAAATATTAAGCTGCACAAAATGAATCTAAGTAACAGTATAAATAGGTCATGTTTTCCCTCCTCCCCCTGAATATATAGCATCATTAGATCTGCAACTAAAATATTGATTGTTAGCATCAGCTGATGTGACCTGAGCAGCAATAATAATAATTTTAAGTCCCCTGGAATCAGATATTGTGACAGTTCTTGTATCTAAGCTAGATACATGGTTTTAGACAATTGGGTGTTCAGTGTCTGCCATTTAACCCTGAAAAGATAGTTTGTAAGCCCCACAGCTGCAGTGGTCCTTGTAATTGGACTTCCTAGCCTTTAAAATTATTTACGATGGTCAACACTTTTGTGTGATGCTTCTCTTAAGTCAAGCTAGCCTCAGCCTCATTCTGCCATGACCATTTCCATCAGCACAACTACTTGATCTGTTTTCACGTTTTATGAAATCGATAAATCTTATCCCTAAAGAGTCCAGCAGGCCTTTGATTTCAGACCTGACATTTGCTAATGCTATTGCTGATGACCTGCCACTACAGATCTTCAGAACTGCAGTCTGTGTTTGACAACACTCATAATATGAATCAATATTCAGCATTCAGCGAGTGAGTTAGGGAGTCATTTTATTGCTCCAAAAGGCTGCATTGCCCCTGGGCAGCTGTCAGAAATGGGTAGTTATTAATAGTCTTCTCTTTTCACTTAGCATAGTCAGTAGGGGTCAGACACGAAACGATTTAATCAGTTTATGATATCCGTGAAAAAGAACACTTAAAATGTAATCAGAAAATTTAGGAATAAATGTCCCTAGGCTGCTGTAATTATTTCTTCTATCCACCTCCCAAGATTGCTATAGTGCACTTGTAGGAGGGCCAAACATTTAAAAGTGTGCTTAACAGACTTAACACTGATCTGTATTTATTTAATGGAAACCTTCTTCTGTCATGTTTTGATCAGGTTCACTTTTTTTAGGTCCCGCCCCCAGCCAAGGGCACTACTCTTTATGTGTGAGTTGAAAAAAGCTGAAGAAGGTGCTTATATCTCAAGTAAGGCATTACTATATTTTGTTTGGAACCTGTATCACATTTTGATTCTTCCCAAAGTTCTAGAACCACTACAGAAATTGTGCGCTTAAATCTAGCCCTGGGCATCTTTCTCCTATGTGACTGAGTTTTACAGAGAAGATCACTGTAGGTGTCGCTGACCCTGACAGTGTTACAAGAGTTATATTTTCACATGGGTGGATAAACTGTTCTTGAACATTTTTTCAATGTGTCAAGTAGAAGAGAGACTCAAAAATCAGGCATTCAGTTTCTTTAGATCCACATTTTCTACTCTGCATGGGCATTGCAGATGATGAGTGGAAAATAACATTTCCTAGCCTGGAGAGAAATTCGCAATGAGTTTCCAGGGCACTTTTTATTCTGTGAATATTGAAATATTTATACAGTATTTGGAAGCATATTTAAATCCATTTGTTGGTATTTACAGCTGTATCTAACTTTTTGGTATTTACGTGATAACATTTTATGATATTTATATACAATAATAAAGATTTATCTTAAAAACAACAATTAATAGGTATTGTGATTCCTTTTATCTCTATCCTAACAAAACCTGATCAATATGAAGTATACGTAATCATTCATTGTTTATCTTGTCCTACCATATCTGTCTTATTTTGTGCAACAGCTAGTGCTGCCAGCCAAAATATTTCTGTATCAGAAACCCTTTTGGGGTAGAGGGAGAAATCCCCCATGGACACACAGTGTCTGAATACTTTAGACATATGCTGTAATTTTGAACTGCCATACTGAAGTCTTTGTTGAAAAGTCTGTAACATCTTCAGTAAGTGGCAGACACTATATTCAAGAGCCTGTAATTGACCAGTACAGCAGTTGACATCTGACATTCAGCTGACTGAATGACCCAGAAGGTTATGTGGTTTAGTAACATAAAATCCCCACTTCAGCCTTTCTCCGGCAACTTAGAATGACTGTGACAAGGGGCTAAACTACTCTCAGCTGACTTCTTAAAAAAAGATCCTGAAATCCAACCCTCTGGAAAATTTAGTCTACACAGAACTACCCGTCACAGATACATCCTCAGTATGGAAGCCTGATTATGTTTTCTGAAGCTTATAAATACATCAGTCAAAATTTTGTTCTGTGATGAAAATTCATGACCCAGGTTGAATTGCAAGGCAGGAAATCGGTTTCGTTTTAATTTCGTCTCTTTCTGAAATGATACCTGGTTTAATGTCTGCATGTCAATTGTTGCACAGTCATAAACACTGAGTTGTTTCTGATATTTATCTATTTGTTTAAATATTTATGCCCTGCCTTTCTGTCCTCAGTGCTTCTCTCAAGGCTGCTAACAATCATTATAAAGCATACATATCAAAAGTAAAGCAGCATGAAATCATAACAAAAACGATATCAAAAACAGCAGCAATATGAACTCATAAGATGCAAATACAGAAACGGGGGAGGGGAACCCTAGTACCCATTTGAATTATTTCAGAGAGTGCCTGTGCAAATGCATTTCTAAACTGCATTATTGTGGCATGTTGTGGGAAGGGGAAAAGAATCTCCAGGAGCAAAGGACTCTACCCCCTGGGCACCACCACTGAGAGGGTTAGGGTGTGTGTGCCTGTTCCACACATCCAAAGCAGCTGGAGGAGGAGGAGAGGACAGAGGGTGAAGAAAGAGCTGTGAGTGCAGGGAGCCCCTTTTCCTATCCAATAATAATAATAATAATAATAATAATAATAATAATAATAATAATAATTTATTTATACATGCATGCATACATACATACATACATACATACATACATACATACATACATACACTGCCCATCTGGCTGGGTTTCCCCAGACACTGGGTGGCTCCCAACAGAATATTAAACAGAATAAAACATCAAACATTAAAAACTTCCCTAAAAAGGGCTGCCTTCAAATGTCTTCTAAAAGTCAAATAGTTGTTTATTTGCTTGACATCTGATGGGAGGGCATTCCACAGGATGGGCGCCACCACTGAGAAGGCCCTCTGCCTGGTTCCCTGTAACTTCGCTTCTCGCAATGAGGGAACCACCAGAAGGCCCTCGGTGCTGGATCTCAGCGTCCAGGCTGGACGATGGGGGTGGAGATGTTCCTTCAGGTATACTGGACCAAGGCCGTTTAGAGCTTTAAAGGTCAGCACCGACACTTTGAATTGTTCTCAGAAATGTACTGGGAGCCAATGTAGGTCTTTCAAGACTGGTGTTATGTGGTTTCAGCGGCCGCTCCCAGTCACCAGTCTAGCTGCCTCATTCTGGATTAGTTGTAGTTTCCTAGTCACCTTCAAAGGTAGCCCCACGTAGAGCGCATTGCAGTAGTCCAAGCGGGAAATAACCAGAGCATGCACCATTCTGGCAAGACAGTCCGCGGGCAGGTAGGGTCTCAGCCTACCTACCAGATAGAGCTGGGCAACAGCTCCCCTGGACACAGAATTGACCTGCACCTCCGTGGACATCTGTGAGACCAAAATGTTTGGGAAACACTGTCATGATCCTGTTGGAATTCGGCCTCCAACATTGACCTAATTTAAATTAGATGAAGGATCTTTGTCCTAGCATTGGTGGCATTCATATATTCATACATACATACATACATACATACATACATACATACATACATTTCATTTATGAATTGCCTCCCATGGAGCTTTCTGAAGTGGTTTAAAAATAAAAACATATTAAAGATTTCAAGTCCAAGACAGATGCAGACTGGAATAAAAATCTCCACTTTAAATGGTTTGCTAGAAAAGGAAGGAAGGTGTCAAAATGAAAATTGAACGAGCACCTGTCTGACATGCAATGGAAGGACATTCCAAAGGGCAGGTGCTACCAAGCTAAAGGATGGAATGCACCTTATGTTCTGATGTTATCTTAAACAAACCATTTCCTACAGAGCGCAGTGATTGCCTAGGTACAGGATGACCCAGTGTCAACCCTCTGGGGACTGCATGTCAAAGTGGGTGTGGCCAAAGCGTAGAAGAGAGTATAGTTTTTTTAAAAAATGAAAAAAGCTTTTGGCATTGCTGAATTGCAGCAGATCACCTATGTGTGTATTGAGGGAAAAGAATGGCTGCTAAATTAATAAAATGGACCAATGGGGGAGGGGACTTGAAAAGCCACAAAAAAGGCTTTTGGTGACACAGCAGGGGATTTATGACAGTGGTCAGTATTTCTTTAAATAAAAATAAAAATCAGTATTGAAAAAATAAGTTTAGAGGCTGCCATTTTTGTTTTTTGTTTTTAAACATCTTTGCATCAACTGTGTGGGGCCCATACTAATTTCCACCCCATAAATGTTTTTTTTTTTGGGGGGGGTCAGCTGTGGCCTTTGGAATGTGGGCCATGGATTAGACACCCCTAATGCAGAGCACATTACACCAGTCTAATATTGACATATCCAAGACATGTGTCTTGTATGTATGACTGTGGATGTATGACTGTGGCAACATCTGCCTTCTCCCAGAAAGGAAAAAACCAGACCGCCAAACTGTGCAAAATAATCTTTGGTCTCTGCTGCCATTCACAAACAATTCTATAGGATTTGTAGAATTATGCAATAGAGTGGTACCTCGGGTTAAGAACTTAATTCGTTCCAGAGGTCCGTTCTTAACCTGAAACTGTTCTTAACCTGAAGCACCACTTTAGCTAATGGGGCCTCCTGCTGCCGGTGCGCCGCTAGAGCACAATTTCTGTTCTCACCCTGAAGCAAAGTTCTTAACCTGAAGGACTATTTCTGGGTTAGCGGAGTCTGTAACCTGAAGCGTATGTAACCCGAGGTACCACTGTAGAAGTCAACTTGTTCTGTTACCTTTGCTATCTATTGGGGGGGGGAGGTTTTGCTTGAGTAAAATGATAAGTGGAACAGTTGGTAGCGATGTCTGACCTTTTGGGTTGAGGGTTTGACTAGGTGAAGTTGGGATTTCTTCCAGGAGTTTGGATTTGATATCCTGCTTTATCACTACCCTAAGGAGTCTCAAAGTGGCTAACAATCTTCTTTCCCTTCCTCCCTCACAACAAACACTCTGTGAGGTGAGTGAGGCTGAGAGGCTTCGAAGAAGTGTGACTAGCCCAAGGTCACCCAGCAGCTGCATGTAGAGGAGCAGGGACGCGAACCCGGTTCCCCAGATTACGAGTCTGCCGCTCTTAACCACTACACCACACTGGCTCGTCCTTCAATATAATATTCAGTATTCCAGTCCTTCAATATACATTATTCTAAGGATGCATTTCAATATATATTTTGTGTGATACATGCCTGAAAGTATTATAACTTTTGTGTATGGAAGAAATAAAGCCACAACATATTTTGGTGCACTTTGATTTAAAGACAACAACAAGAAATGGCACCACTCTCTTACGAGGCAGTGGAACCCAAGGTCGTTGAGACTGAGATGAAATGCTTACCTTGAGCTGCTGACAATCAGGTAACAGAATATATATTTGATGGCAGCTTCCTGAGTAGGGGAGTGGATTGTGATTTAAAGGAACCCATAACAGATTATTTTGAATTTAGTGCTGGGAGAGAGACCTCCTTTATCTCACTCCACATTTGTATGAAAAGCACAGGAATGAACAGAGCTGGTTCAAATGTGCATTTTCCACAAGACGGTGCATTAAAATACCTGTTAGAATAACCCTGACAGGCATGAAAGGAAAAGTAGGTCTCGTCGCTGAAGATTATCATTGTAGTATTGTTGACAGACAGTCGCAGAGAACACTGCCCTGCGGTGCTCACTTTCTGTTCCTCAAGTGCATTTTCGCTCCCGTCATTAGTATGTACCCCATCTATATTGCTGTCCCTGTGCAGACACAGAGAGGTATCTATTTTCATGTTCTACAGTAATTTATGGTTTGTGAGCTAATATACCTACAGATGGTTTCTAAATGTTTAGTTCCCTAGAGCGAACGCCTTAAAGGTGAACTTCTAGCACATTCACTGGTACTAAAATGTTGCAGTTCTGCCTTGGTTACACTCTGTGCCACAAACTGTGTCTACATGACAGCTTGTCTGGAATAGAGGACATGTTAAGAGGAAGGTGGGAGAGGTGACTATGCTGGCTATCTCTGATTCGTGCCTGGCACAACAGAGGTCTACTCACATTCAAGAGTATTGGTGACTGACTTCTTGTTGTTGCGTACCATTGGGTTCAGGCTGGGCTTTTGAAGGAATGGCCACATTGCCACCTCTCCTTAGGTGAGTTGTAGTCCAAAACATCTGGAAGGCACCAAGTTGGGAGAGCCTAGTTTATTGGAATTAGAAACCTAGGATTGGTGAAGATAGACAGGGACTGGAAGGTGTTTAAAAGATACTTGCAAAACCATATTGTAAAATCAGAACTCCTATAATAATAATAATAATAATAATAATAATAATAATAATAATTTATTATTTATACCCCGCCGATCTGGCTGGGTTTCCCCAGCCACTCTGGGCGGCTTCCAAAAGAATATTAAAATACAATGATACATCAAACATTAAAAGCTTCCCTAAACAGGGCTGCCTTCAGATGTCTTCTAAAAGTCTGGTAGTTGTTGTTCTCTTTGACATCTGGTGGGAGGGCGTTCCACAGGGAGGGCGCCACTACCGAGAAGGCCCTCTGCCTGGTTCCCTGTAACTTGGCTTCTCGTAGTGAGGGAACCGCCAGAAGGCCCTCATACTGGACCTCAGTGTCCGGGTAGAACGATGGAGGTGGAGACGCTCCTTCAAGTATACTGGACCGAGGCCATTTAGGGCTTTAAAGGTCAGCACCAACAATTTGAATTGTGCTCGGAAACGTACTGGGAGCGTATTAGAATAAACAAGTTCCGTTTTAAATACTGAAATACTAAATAAGATGGATAACAATGTGTAATAGAAAAAGAAGCATGAAATTAGGTTAAAGGTGTGTGAAAGAAAGTAATAGAAGTGGAAAGAAATTGCAGTTGAGTAGATGGGAAGTCTAACACAAAGGTGGGGTGGGGGTGGTGGATGGTGATGGGAAAAGGAATTATCTGTGGGATTGAGTGTAGGTGTGTTTGAAGATTTTTAAGGATTGTATGAAATGTATGCTTGTATATTCGCAATATGTGTGTATTAATGCTGAATTATTTTAATAATAAAAACTCCCCCCCCCCAAAAAAAGAAGAAACCTAGGATTGGAAACCATGGCTTGTTTCAATATCCATCGTTGTTGGACATAGTGGCAAACTATGGTTAGGTTAAACCTGGAAGCAGATCCCTTCTTCTTACATGCATCAGAGGAGGAGATTGGAGCAGGGAGTATTTGAACCTGAGGTTTAAGCAAGCATTCTTATTTATTAAATTTGTATACTGCCCTATACCCGCAGATATCTTCACATAATGCTTGGCTATAATTAAGCATTGCATCTGAAATCACATCATGTATCAATTTCCAAACTTCATCGTCCTCCAAGCCATTGTTTCTGTTTATTAGTTGCTTTCTCACAAAAGTGACCCAAAGAGACTTACAAACACAGTACAGTGGTACCTTGGGTTAAGAACTTAATTTGTTCTGGAGGTCCACTCTTAACCTGAAACTGTTCTTAACCTGAGGTTCCACTTTAGCTAATGGGGCCTCCACTGCTGCTGCACCGCTGCTGCCACATGACTTCTGTTCTCATCCTGAAGCAAAGTTCTTAACCCGAGGTACTATTTCTGGGTTAGCGGAGTCTGTAACCTGAAGCATCTGTAACCCGAGGTACCACAGTAAACACTTAAAGCCAGTTACAAAAAACCCCACACCCAATAAAAACCTAAAAACACATCTATACAAATAACAGCCAAGTTTTATGTTCCCGGCCCTACTAAAAGAATTCACAAGTACAATAAAGCCTTCAAATTAAGGGCCAAAATCCCATATTAAAAAGTTATCCTGACACTTAAAAATAGATAAAGATGCTGTAAGGTGAGAATCCCTGGAGAGAGCATTCAACAGGTGGGGAGTCAACACTGAAAATGCCAGTTCGGTTCATGTGGGCAGAGGTTGTATCAGTTATTGGGGACCTGAAGCACATAAGGCTGGATAGTTTAAAACCATTAAATCATTGAGCCCTATCAGAGCGCATTATACAGGGTGACCAAGGCAGTTCCTGTGCCAAAACAGGACCTAAACCCCCAACTGAAATAGATCTAGAAAATCTTCATCCAAGGGAGCCTGGACTAGGCACACAACCACTCTGGCCTTAAAGAAACAGAGAAAGTCCATCCGGTGGATTCCTTGCAGCATGAATTCTTCTATTGTTAGTAAACTATTGTATTTTGTTTTTTAGATATGGAGGAGTAGCTGTACTTGCTAGGTTTAGGTTTCATATTTTCCTATGAATTGGGTTTTTAAACCTTTTAAGAGTTGCCATTTGGTACGGGAAGAACTCATTTGTTTACCAAGATTATTTCAGATGGATTTCACTGTAAATTGAGCTATGGTTAATTTTATTTTTACTGGATTACTCTTCAATCATTTATTTAGTGGAAGTCACCAAAAATGTATTTAGATACAAATATCCTCCTTATAAATGATTCTGCTCCAATAAAATGAAACCAACTCAATGAACACCTGATATAAAAAAATAATCATGTTACACTAGAAAAAAGTACTCAGTATACTTTTTTCTATTAAAAAAAATCAAAATCAAAATTGTTATACGCCAAGAAATGAATCATCTTGTTAAAAGGATTAAATCTTTGTTCTCCAAATGAAAAGATACACTGTTTTTGCAGTAAATGTAAATGCAAATAAATCTTGGTTTGATTAATTTATCACAAAATACAATGAATTCCCACCTGCCTTTTCACTAATGACGCTTAAATGGAATATATTTGCTGACTTCTTTCAAATAACTCACATACAAGGTTTGTCTGGATGTATTCCTTGATTTAAAGACCTGAAAGCACACAAGGCCATCTTACTCAAGTTAAGCAGGTTTAGGTCTGATCTGGATGAGTGACCACCTCGGAACCACAAATACGCTGCCTTAGGTCCCATGATGAAAGAAAGGTAAAATATGAATGTAAGCAAATAAAACTTCAACATGCATACTATCTCAATTTGGATTAACATGCGCCAGTTCCATTAAGAAGATCTATATCAGTGAGGAGCTACATGTTACTTGATGGATTAAGAACCACAACAATAAATAAGATATCTATTTGAATGCACGCCCAGATGAGAATGCAATCTCTCTCTGATGTAGTGCTTTCAATGTGGTTCATATTTTCCCCCAGTGTGTATCCAGATTCTCATGAAACTAGTCACATATTAATACCTTGTTTCCATGTGACTAGACACGAATCAGGGCCACAGTGGTTTAACCATGTGACTGACTGTTCTTCAAATAAAAGCTGTTTCAACCTAGTAGTGAATATTAGTTTAAATTAGATATTTATACCACACTTTTCTAAAAATAATACTGGAAGTGGTTTACAACACAAAACAAAAATATACTAAAATAATATAAAATACAAAATGTAATGTAAGATACTAAAATAACATCAGTAAAATAAAATATTAAGAAATAGCATTTTCCAGTTGTTGTTCATCAGTTATGGTGTGCAGTTATCCAAATATAAAAGAGACAAACAGATTTCCAATCACACAATGGGACTTCCCTTTCTTCTTCTTCTTTGGTCAATAAAGTATAAAATAAAAGTTGGTCAATAAAGTAGATAAATAAATAAATAAATAAAAAGATGGTTTTTTTTAAAAAAACAAAAACCTAGGTTAATCAAACATTCATGTTAATCCATCTGACCTTTTCTGACTTTGTCCCAATGGTAAAATGCAGGTCATAACAACTGAAGCAAGTCTTCAGGACTGCAGTGATGGTAGTACTATTATATGCATCCTCTCATGTTCAGGATAATTTAACCCTTTAAAATGTGTTTAGTGTTATCGTTCATGTGACTTCGCCTTACCGAGAATGCACAATTCTATTATAAAGGAGGTTCATGTATATTGTAGATCATCATTTAGTTATGACACTATCACAGCACTCTTTTTCTTTCCGTACTCAACTTTATCAGCATCAGTATGAAGATGATGGAAAGGTATTGTACCATCAGTTGCCTGGGAGTAAAACTGGCACCGTAGATTCAGAGGTAGTAATTGTTGGCTCTGTCAATGAAAAGCTGGGTTTTCTTTAAGGGAGTGGAGGGGGAGCTAAACTGGGCCTGATAGCCATGAGACAGAGGAGCATTCTGTCCTGCTCTTCCAACTGGAGGTAAGTCACATTGATGACAATAGCTATTAAGGAGGAATTGAAACTCCTCTTCGCAAAGTCTGTTAAGTCTGGTAATTGGCTATCATTCAAGGTGTATGGCTCTAAGGGATAAGTACCAAATGCTGTATTTGCAAGGACGGTTGTAACCTATGGGAAAAGAGGAGGGTGAACAAAGAGACTTAATAAAATTATAGTTGTGCATGATGCATTGCTCAACTGTACAGTGGCTAATATAGGATGCAAAGCTATCAAGCTTTCTTTGCCCCAAAACGTATGAACTTCTCAGGAATGTTTTCTCCCTCCCTCCAGTAAGAGCAAGCAAATATCACACTGTCCTGAACACTTATGTTAAATTGTGCATATGTAGGGATATTGCGGGTGGCACTGTAGCGTAAATGCAACTATATGTAACACATTGAAGCCAAGTGTAGTAAGCAGATATATATAATGGAATTCAGTATCATGACTGAAGAGACTCACAAATTGAAATGATTGTATGGCAGCAACGTTAGAACCAAGATGCATTTCTGGGTATCTTTTCGCTGCTGGATTTTGTTGATTTTTGAGTACTATTTAGACATTTACAGGGTTTGGGGTAGATTAGAAGCGAAGGTTGTGGGATGCATGTGTGTGTACAGCAGCCTAATCATGTTTTGTTCTTTTTGGAACAAATTTGTTGCACAAAATGTCAGAAGAGTCGTCTTGTTCATGTCAGTTATTTGAAAGTAATGGAAAGATGCCAAAGTGAAAAGCCCAGTAATTCATGCACTGGTGTAATGGAGCAAATGAAATGCAAAGCTCTTGTACAGGTCCAATTTCAGCACCAAATGCTTACCTGTCAGTCAGCAAAATTGTCCCTGAATAAAAATGAACCCATCTGAGAGGGAGAGGTTTTTAATATACATCACATTCTTTGCATCTGTCGCAAGGCAGAAGAACCTCTGAGAAAGAGGAAAATGCTGAAAAGAAAATCTTAACAAGACTCACAGTGAGTTGGCACTCAACCATGTATCATTCACTAGCAAAGTCTTGTGTCGGTGTTCTCTCTCTCTCTCTCTCTCTCTCTCTCTCTCTCTCTCTCTCTTCCCTTTTCTTTTCTTTTCTTTTCTTTTCTTTCTAGTATTGCACCTGTTTGGTATCTTTTATCTTCCTGGATGGACAGGTGATTTCCCCTAGGCTATGATAGACTTGACCAGTCAGTGATTTGAAGGAAAGGCTTTAGACAGGTAGCTATTGACTTCTGGATGCAGCTGTGGCTTCTATTTGTGAAAGAACTGATGAAAAGTGTTAAATCATGAGTTGGTGAATAACTTTTTGAAAGTATGATTTTTGTAGCCCAAGGCAACTGTGATTTCTCTGTGGAGGGTTTCATTTGAATCGATTTCCACTGTTGGCAGAGCAACTCTCAGTAATGAGACTGAGATATTGAAAAGCATAAAATAATATGCAGTAGAATCCTAGAATCATGTGCCTGGAAGGAATCTGAACTAAAAGGTCATCTAATTCGGAGTCAGGAAGAATGCCAGTAGCAATCGACTTATAGATAATTGGGTGATTGCAAGTTGGCCACAAAAATTTTGCACATCCTAGATGCTGCTTGACACCTTTTTATATCTGAACAAGGACAAGTGTGATTCCTTGAAGTGGCAGACCTCACAGGAGAGTGCATACCCTGACAGTCTTTTTCAAAATGCAACCAGTTGTTTGTATTGTATTGTATTGATCCTTTTTTATCTTTGCATTGTATTGTATTGATCCCTTTTAATTTATTGCATGAAGCATCTCATAAATGCAATAAACAAACAAACAAGCAAACAAACAAACAAATAATCAATAATACCAATGCTGCTGCATGTTAATTCAAACTTTGTAGCCTGTCTGCATCCCATGGATTCATGGCAGGGAGTTGGGGAGAGAAGAAAACTCCTGGTTTGTATAAGAGTGTGTCTGTCTTGTGCTCTCTGCTCTGCTTTTTCTCTTGGTGCTGGCTCTGTCTTTCTGCTCTTGGCAACCTTTTTGGCTGTTTGTGTGTTTCTGACTTTGGCAAGAACATGGCTGGAGAATATTTGGCCTGTGTTTTGTAGCAGTAGCTACTGGTGGGGCACGGTTGCTCTCACTGCTTCCCAACGCAGCAGGATGTTGTGCAGGGCTCAGAGCTCTGCCAGGTGTAGCGCATGGCAGCAGGAACATCAAATTGGCTCCTCCACCACTCATCACAGCAGGTCAAGCTTTCCATGCCTTTCACCTCTGCCTCTTACTAAGCACTAGTGACCACCGTGTTGGAAAACCGGGAGAGCAGTGCTACTTTACTGGCTGCTACTAGTTCATAGTACACCGGTGGTTTCACAATAAACACAACAATTCACATATCAGCGCACTTTTTGGGGAAGATTTCTACAATAATGTAAAGGCAAACAATGATTTCTGAATAGTATTGATGATGAAATTACCACACAGTTGTTGTACCACAAACATAAGGGTAAAGGGACCCCTGACCATTAGGTCCAGTCGTGGCCGACTCTGGGGTTGTGGCGCTCATCTCGCTTTATTGGCCAAGGGAGCTGGCGTACAGCTTCCGGGTCATGTGGCCAGCATGACTAAGCCGCTTCTGGCGAACCAGAGCAGTGCACGGAAACGCTGTTTACCTTCCCGCCGGAGCAGTACCTATTTATCTACTTGCACTTTGACGTGCTTTCAAACTGCTAGGTTGGCAGGAGCAGGGACTGAGCAACGGGAGCTCACCCTGTTGCAGGGATTCGAACTGCCGACCTTCTGATCGGCAAGTCCTAGGCTCTGTGATTTAACCCACAGCACCACCTGTGTCCCACCACAAGCATAATTCAGCCCAAATTCAGTCTCCAGATCCATAAAGCTACATCAGCTGAATCATGTGTGCTGGTCCTCTGCCATGCTGGCATCCATCTGTCTCGGGAGACAGTGGTGGAGTGTGCTTTTGGAGGTGAAGTCAATCTGTTGGAAGGTTTCAACATCTGGAAGGTTTCAACATCTGTACAAACTGATATGGGAGAGACATATTTTGTTGCATCTAGGGCAGATGAGGGTGTCTGTGCTGCTGCACCATGGCATTTCTTCTCTCTGTGCTCTTCCCAGCGGTCATTCCTCCTCTGGTCACTGCTGTGGATGCACAACCTGTCTGTCTCCAGCCACTGTGGTCGTCTGCAAAGGATTCCCACACGGCGGGGTTGAAGTTGTCACATTTGCAGACATCTTTGTAACACAGAAGGGACATGGGTGACGCTGTGGGTTAAACCACAGAGCCTAGGACTTGCCGGTCAGAAGGTCGGCGGTTCGAATCCCCGCGACGGGGTGAGCTCCCGTTGCTCGGTCCCTGCTCTTGCCAACCTAGCAGTTTGAAAGCATGACAAAGTGCAAGTAGATAAATAGGTACTGCTCTGGCAGGAAGGTAAACAGCGTTTCTGGTTCGCCAGAAGCAGCTTAGTCATGCTGGCCACATGACCTGGAAAAAACTGTCTGCGGACAAATGCCGGCTCCCTCAGCCAATAAAGAAGATGAGCGCTGCAACCCCAGAGTCGGTCACGACTGGACCTAATGGTCAGGGGTCCCTTTACCTTTACTTGCAACACAGAGTTACTCTGCCAACGGGCCTGGAGCCTGAAGCCAGCACCCCAAAGCATGTCCTTGGGGGTCCTGCCACCTTCCTGTGGGCATGACCAAGCCGGTGTAGACATCACTGAGACAGGAGTACAAACATGCTGGGAATGTGGGCTTGGGAGAGCACATATTTTGTTTGAGATTCTGTCCTGCCGTGTGGTTCCCCAAATCTTCCTGATGCAGCGCATGTGGAAGGCACTGAGGCATTGCTCCTGGCGGTTGTAAGTTGCCTGCGACTCCCTGAAGCATTCTTGTCCATAAGTAAGACTATTGGATTTGATTCAGCCAGTGACCTTTGAGGCTGGACTTGAATGTAACTAAATAGAACTGACTGTCTCCCCAGCTCCCAGAGGTTATTTCCCCTCCCAAATCTCTTTTGTGGAAGGTTTATGAATAAACAAGCCTTGCAAATTTAAAATAAATAATTTGTCGCTATCGACAAACAGAGGAGGGGTGGGGAATCAGCGGCCCTTTGGATGTTTGGGACTCGCAACTCCTGTCAACCCCATCGAGTGTGGCCAATAGTCGGAGATGATGGGAGTTCACTTGGACGGTCACAGGTTGCCCACCCCTGAAATAGAGGAGGCGGTAGCACTCAAGGCTCCCAAAGCAAATTATGCAGTGTTGGAACCGGTCCTGTAATTAAATTGAACTAAATTGCCTATACTCACATAGGTTCCAAAAATATGATTTTAGAGAAAATTTACATGAAACGCTCTTAGGCAGAGGATTTGAAAGAGAGGGGGAGGGTGGGGGTAAGAGAATCCCTTGGCTCTGCAGTACCGGATTTATTTTAATCCTCTGACTCAAGTGGCTATTCCTTGTCTTGTAGGTCTGGAAATAATAATACTTGTATCAATCTATATTCCATGACTTTTGTAAGCTGTGAAAATGGTGTTTTTCACCAAATTGTCACTTATTATCATTCATTTAAGGCCACTAACATAGAAAAATGTTTTGGCTGCAATGTCAAAAGAATAGGGACAATTTGATGTTTTCTTTTGATGCTGTTTGTTGATATCTAGACCACTGCAGCTTGATTGCCTAACATTAAACCTATAATAATAGTGCAATCATAGCAGTATCATCATGAATGTTGTTACAATAGAAACAACATTTACACTGCTTCAAAATAGTAATTATCAAACTTTTTGTCGTGAAGCGCTTATTTGCTAGCATTGATCTGCCCCAGTCAGTTGTTAGCTCTTCTCATCTGAGGTGTGTATTGATTGTATAATCAGTAGATAGAGGCTGCGGGCAGATGAAATTCAGTGTTGTTGGCCAAATTATTGGCTGCTTGCCTGTTGACCTGAACCCTGCTGGTTGTACCTTAGACACCGGTGGGATTATTACTCATTTTGGTGACCCTACTTTCACAGAGAATTCTGTATCATTAGAAAGGATAAATGCCATCCTGCTTTGCTGCAAATGCGGTTGAGTACATAGGAGTCTGTCAGTAGCTGGACTGAAAAATGTTACACATATGTCAAAATGTGTCAGGTTCCGAAAGAGCATAAAAACCTCTTCTGATATTCTTTCCTCTGTGTCTCAAATCTTGGAGATGTAGAATTATGGCAGATCCACATAAAATGCGTTTGCTGCTTATATGTATGCCGCTGCATCTGTATGCAGCTGCACTGACGGTGTTTGTCACTGCAAATATATAATGTTTGGCTGTCATCTGTGTGCATTCATGCCCCTTTAGGGCCAATGTATATGTGATATGCTACTCTGAAGTTTGTTATTTTAATGCAGCCACAGGAGGCTGTGGGTTTGATTGGGGCAGTGGCAGGTGAGGGGGGCAGGAGTATTTAAATAATAATAATAATAATAATTTATTATTTATACCCCGCCCATCTGGCTGGGCCTCCCCAGCCACTCTGGGCGGCTTCCATAGAAACAAAAAATACAATAAAATATCACACGTTAAAAACTTCCCTGAACAGGGCTGCCTTAAGATGTCTTCTGAATGTCAGGTAGTTGTTTATCACTTTGACATCTGCTGGAAGGGCGTTCCACAGGGCGGGCGCCACTACCGAGAAGGCCCTCTGCCTGGTTCCCTGTAGCTTTGCTTCTTGCAATGAGGGAACTGCCAGAAGGCCCTCGGCGCTGGACCTCAGCGTCCGGGCAGAATGATGGGGGTGGAGATGCTCCTTCAGGTATACTGGACCGAGGCCGTTTAGGGCTTTAAAGGTCAGCACCAACACTTTGAATTGTGCTCGGAAACGTACTGAGAGCCAATGTAGGTCTTTCAAGACCGGTGTTATATGGTCTCGGCGGCCGCCCCCAGTCACCAGTCTAGCTGCCGCATTCTGGATTAGTTGTAGTTTCCGAGTCACCTTCAAAGGTAGCCCCACGTAGAGTGCATTGCAGTAGTCCAAGCGGGAGATAACCAGAGCATGCACCACTCTGGTGAGACAGTCCGCAGGCAGATAGGGTCTCAGCCTATGTACCAGATGGAGCTGGTAAACAGTTGCCCTGGACACAGATTTGACCTGTGCCTCCATGGACAGCTGTGAGTCCAAAATGACTCCCAGGCTGCGCACCTGGTCCTTCAGGGGCACAGTTACCCCATTCAGGACCAGGGAATATTTCCCTTGTGGCATTTTCATCATCTAAATCCCCCAACCCCACAAACTCACATTGGTAATGCTGAAGTGGCAGGGATCTGTAGTAGAAAGTTCTAACTAGAAGTCATCCATACAGTGGTACCTTGGGTTAAGTACTTAATCCGTTCTGGAGGTCTGTTCTTAACCTGAAACTGTTCTTAACCTGAAGCACCACTTTAGCTAATGGGGCCTCCTGCTGTCGCCGCGCCGCTGGAGCACAATTTCTGTTCTTATCCTGAAGCAAAGTTCTTAACCCGAGGTACTATTTCTGGCTTAGCAGAGTCTGTAACCTGAAGCGCATGTAACCTGAAGCGTATGTAACCCAAGGTACCACTGTATATGGGTGGCATTAAAAGAATAGGACTTCCAAAACAATGTTGGTGTTACTCTGTTGCAGCAAAAGCAACCATTCTAGCACTTCAAAGACTTAATGCAGAGCTTTCCAAACTTTTCATGTTAGTGACATGCTTTTTATACATGCATCATTTCACGACACAGTGATTCAGTTTTACTAGCAAACCAGAGGTTAAACTAACCCCTTTCCAGCCCCGGGAGGAGCGTGGGGAATGTTCCCGCGACACACCTACACACTGCAGCTGAAACAGGAAAGTGTCACAACACACAGTTTGGAAAGGTCTGACTTAATGCTTGAATTATGGCATAAGCCATAAGCCAATGTATAAGAGAGTCCAGTTCGTCATATATATGAAAGTGTTATCCTCAGTTGGCTCGAATAGGTGCAGAACGGGGGGAACAGGATGAAGTAGCAAAGCGTTGTCATAAAATGCAAACAGAACTGTCTGTGGCAATTCAAGCTTTCTTCAGATACATGAAAAATAAGCACAGTGGTCATTCACAACAGCAGCATTTGGTAATAATGCAGTCCTCCTAGCATTGCTGAACTCATTTGCACCTGTAATGTGACAAGAAACCACTGTCCTTGTTCATCTCAAAATAGAGAATCAAATGTCTTGATATGTTTGAATGCTGCAATATCATGCTGCAGGGTGTCTTTACAGTGACCCTACCAAGTAATCTACTGTTAATACTGCCGATCAAAGGAGCAGAATGTAACCAAGTGACCTGTGTTGCTTGCTCAATCAGCTGTCTAGGTGCTAACTATTTATGAGCAATGCCAAGGCCCTTGTTTCTTCTCATGGTTCTTTGTCTTTAAACTGAGTTTTAGGTTGGACGGTCCTTCAGATAGAGGACTGTCACCTGTAAATTAGTCCACATGGCCACCCTAACCATAGATGATAGCAAAGGTAGCCAGGCAGAGCTCTGCATCACCTGCCAGAATTGCATCTGGTATGAATGTTTTTATGTGCTACTGCTTTTTTTATCATGAACAAATTTAATTTTCTCTCATACAGATTTTTTACCAAGTTAAATGAAGAGCTTATTGTTGGCATCTTGATAAAAATATTGTTCTCCTACTTTGAAGTTTAGGCAAAGGTAGGTTAGTACTAAGAGTTGCGTCAGAAATGTATCATGAGCTGAAAGACCATAACTGATTTGGCTGCTTATAAATTGCATGTGATTTATATAATAATCTGAAATTGTTGTCTGCAAATGTGATGTAAGCCAGCAGCCCTAATACAATCTTGAGACACAGGATGTAAGAAATCCCAAGTATTGTAAAACAAGGTGTTTGGTCTTCATTAAGTGTGTTTCCTTGTTAGTTCCTTGCTATATATTCAGTGTTGTTTCAAACTGCAGGAAATGTAGTATGAGGTCTTAAAGTGTAGTTTTCTATGGTTATCAGAATGTACATGGATACTCCATAAGATTCTTGCCGTATTAATGCATCTTCCTTGTTATGGTACTCTTAGCTGTCTCCATCCTGGGACATCTTCATTCTCCAGGGAAAAGTAGTCTTGTGATAGTTTCTCTCTGGTGTGCAATGGATTAAGTTTTGCAAATAAGACTTAGTCCCAAATGACATTTGACTTTTCTTTAGGGAAAAGATAAGAGGATCCAGCCATTTTCAAGTGAAGTTATATGGCAACAGGACTCAATTTCTGCATCATTTCTTTTTTATTAGATGTTCAGAATTTAGGACAGGAGTGGATAACCATTCACCCACATTCACTCTCATCTTCCCCACAGTGCCTCCTCCATGTTCCACCCCTCTGCAGGATTTGTTTTGGTTTTTGATAGAGTGGGTTTGCAGCTGGGGAGGTGAGGGTTAATATAGGTACAGGGGGGAAATTAATACCCATAAGAAAGCTTTCTAGCAAATTTTGATGTGCACTGCAACCTGCTCTCCACCCCCTCCCAAAACAATAACAACCTTGTGCCACAATTAGGCTTGAAAATAAAGTATTTCCCCCCAACTCGTAATGTTCAGTTGTATCCTTATCATGAATCAAGTGCATTTCTCCAAAACAATTCTCCTCTGGTTTGAAAAGTAAAATGAGATTTCCCATGATTCTGCATAAATGTTGTCAGCATTCAGCAGACGAAGCCCTTGGAATCTGTTCTTTGAAGGCACATGAACAAAAGTTGTTTATTGTTAAGCCCTTTGCTCTGACTGAATTTCTCACTGGCTGCTATAAAACTAAATGAAGAACTATGCCAGCTGCGTTGGGGGTGCTTTGCAGAAGCTTTTTCATGTTTGCATCTTACTTTGAATGGGGTGGGGTAGAAATTTGATTCAGTTCACAAATAAAAGCAAACTTAGCAAATTCACATTTTCTAAAACAATATGCAAACCAAAAGAAAGCTATCCTTTAAAATTCACACTCCAAACTTTGTTATGCAGTTCTCCAGCCAAGTAAGGTGTATAAAAATGCATATACTGTTATTATTTACCAGCCGTTCACCCTACAGTCCCCAGGGCGGGTTACAAGATTAAAACAACTCACAATCACAGAAACAAGGTGGGTCCTAAAAACACACATCTCACTTGTCAAAAGTTAGGCTAAAGACCCCCCCCCCAAATATTTGAGGCCCCCCAAGTTGATGGGCGTTGCCATTCAAATGGTGTGTGTGCACCGTGTCATGTGATCAATTATGCAGGGCGGAGTTTACCTGCCCCTTCCCCAAATAATTTATTCAAGTTGGCAGCCCTGGTTAAGGAATTTGGCTGCTGAGTATATGTAATGCCACACACTAGTGCAACATGGCTTACTAGGAGAAAAGCCTGCACTGCAGAGCCTCGCTTTTCTGGTGCTTCCTTCTTATCCCCATCCCAGCATTTCTTAGCTCTGCAGCTACCAAGGCTGTCAATGTATGAGAAAGTGCAGTGGGGTAGCTAATGAATGAACGAATAATAGTAACCAACTGCAAGATCTGCCTAAGGTAGCAGTTTTATCAGAAGTCCACTGCACAGTCATTTGGAGCAGGGCTTTCAGTGTGGCTGCCCTTGTTCTCTGGAACAGCATTCCTGCTGAGATATGGCAAATGATGCCCAATACCTGCAAGTATTTTGCTTTGACAAGCTTTCCCAGTTGAATGAAAAAGTGCCTGCCTTTAAAACAGTTTTGCATTGTTTTTAAATCCACCCTCAATGGTTTTTGTGCTGTTTTTAAAATTATTTTCAGCTTTTAAAAAATTATATGGTTGTACATCACATTGGGGACGCGGGTGGCGCTGTGGGTTAAACCACAGAGCCTAGGACTTGCCAATCAGAAGGTCGGCGGTTTGAATCCCCGCGATGGGGTGAGCTCCCGATACTCGGTCCCTGCTCCTGCCAACCTAGCAGTTCGAAAGCACGTCAAAGTGCAAGTAGATAAATAGGTACCACTCCGGCGGGAAGGTAAACGGCGTTTCCGTGCACTGCTCTGGTTCGCCAGAATTGGCTTAGTCATGCTGGCCACATGACCCGGAAGCTGTACGCCAGCTCCCTCGGCCAGTAAAGCGAGATGAACACCGCAACCCCAGAGTCGGCCACGACTGGACCTAATGGTCAGGGGCCCCTTTACCTTTACATCACATTGACATATCTGTAAAATATGATATCACAACAACAGCTGTTATTTTGAAGTTCTCGTAGTAACACTGGAACAATGCTGCCTTCACTAGGGCACAAATGGGGAACCTATAGCCTTCCAGATGTTGTTGGACTCCAACTCCCATCAGCCCCAGCCGGAATGGCCAATAGTCAGGACTGATGGAAGTTGTAATCCAACATGTAGAAGCCCATAGGCTCCTCGTCCCTGTACTAGGGATTAGGTTTTGCTGAGCTTAATATGACTTACTTCATTGTAAACATGCATAAGATTCTGCTGTGAATTATGTTGGCAGTGGTAACTTTAATATAAACTATGTAGGCTTTTCCTCAGAGTGCTCCTGTCATCAGAACTTTAGCCTCCATGGATGCCCTCGGGAGTGTGACATCCAGTGTCTGCCACCTGAGGCAACTGCCTCACTCAGCCCAATGGTACGTTTGGCCCTAGATGATGCCATCCTTGGCAAAATATCAACTCCCTCCATACTTCCACCCAGCACTGGCAGCTGCCTTGTCATAGCCAGCAGGGGATAAGGACCTGTCCTGGGAAAGACGGAGGATTGAAGTTTGTTGTGACAGATGACAGTTATCAAAGTACTGCATTTCCCAGGTGACTACCAGTTCCTGACTATGGCTGTACCTGACTATATTGTATTTGGTTGAGGCAGATATATTCCAGAATCAATCTTACATGTATTATGTTTTGCTATATATTTGTCTGCATTTTAAGCATTTGCATCTGTGTTTCAATTTCCTTGCATAACACATGATCATGAAATCTAAATTGTGCTCCTTGTATCAGCGTTTTTATCTTTGAGCCTGGTTCTATTCCAGCGCGTCTTTTTTTCTTCTCCTTTCCTTTTCCATGGCTCATCTAGGTAAACCCACAATTTATCTCTCATGGTTTCACTATTTCATTATTTCTTCATTTGTATGCCTTTTCTCTATTATTATTCTCAATTCTCTGGTCTTTTTTTTAAGATCGCATTTTTCCTATTAAAGTCAAATTGATATTTCTGAAATGCTAATAATAGCCCCCGAATGCAAAATGCCTTGACACTATGGAGAGGAAAATGGGGGTTTATGAGAGCTTGAGAGATAAAAATCATATAGGAATAAATATTTTTCTCCTATACAAGTTAAGAGGTAAGCTTGATTGAACTATATTTGATAATAATAATGTTAATAAA
This sequence comes from Podarcis liolepis, assembly GCF_965112155.1. NCBI lineage: Eukaryota > Metazoa > Chordata > Lepidosauria > Squamata > Lacertidae > Podarcis > Podarcis liolepis. The sequence goes on from NC_139557.1 coordinate 103,285,284, forward strand.
ATTAAAGATGGCATGATGCGACTCTGGCAAGTAGCACTACCTAAATGTTGGGCTGCCATATTTTGCACCAGTTGGACTTTCTGAGTTGTCTTCAAGGTTATAGGACACACTGCAGTGATCCAACCGAGAGGTTATCAAAGCATAAATCACTGCACCCAGGCTACCTCCCTCTTGGAATGGCCATAGCTGGAGGACCAGCAGCAGCTGGAAAAAGACATTCCTGGTTACTATAAATACCCGAGTCTCCAATAACAGAGGTATGGTTATGTGAGGGATCCATTTTCCTAGAGCAGACATAGGCAAACTCCAGTCCTCCAGATGTTTGGGACTACAATTCTTATCATCCCTAGCTAACAGGACCAGTGGTCAGGGATGATGGGAATTGTAGTCCCAAACATCTGGAGGGCCGGAGTTTGCCTATGCCTGTCCTAGAGCAAAGCGAGAAGAAACTGTGTAGTAGGATTCAAGCATAATTTGGGTGGGATAAGTTGAGTAAGTACCAATAATGTGTTTACTGGTGGGGTTTCTCAGTACATCAGGCTTGAAGCTTCCTTTTCAGGCTGAATAGTGGAAACACTTTGGATGGCTTGAATGAGTTAGAGACTAGACAGTAAAGAAGACATTGGCGTTTTCTATAGTTCTCACATCCGTTAACATAGAAGGTGAGTGTTACTCCTGAAACTAAGGGATGTACTTGTCCTAAGGCTTCATTTAGTTCATTTTCCAGACAAAAGTGAGTTTACTAGCGATAAGGTGCTACTAGGCAAGGGGTTGCTAATCTATGGCCCAGCAGATGTTGTTTCACTACAACTCACATCAGCCCCAGCTAGCATGGTCTGTGGTCAGGGATGATGTGAGGGGTAATTCAGCTTGCTATCTCTCCCTCTCCTGGCCCTTTGCAATCACATGGGAGATTTCCCCACACTTTGTCGGTATATAGAGGGCTCAGACTTGGCGCCTGTACTTCTTACCTTTGTAAACTCCTTGAGGGGGTATCAGAGAATTTTTTAAAGCTTTAGGAATCTCACTGAAAGTCAATTGGTTCAGCAGTTACAATTTATGCATGGGAGACTGCCTGCATTCTGAAACCCATAGTTATCTTTCCTAAATGGAATCACGGTTTTCATTTCAAAGGCAGGAGTTATGTATGAAAATGGTTTTGCTTTTGCCTTTTTTTAAAAGGATTTTTTTTAAATAAAAGAAAAGCTAGGTCAAATATTATTTTCATCTCCAGTGGATTTGTCTAGTAATTTATGATGCTCATTAGTCTCTAGTCTCCCTCTAATGGGGTTAATCTGTGCGTAGTCATTTTGGTTTTTAGTCATCTTGGTCAAAGTCCCTCCACTGAAGTAGCTGATTGGTTACAGAAAGCATTTTAAACAAAAGGCCAGATGTTTATAAATGAACATCCTAGCATTCTAGGATACCAACATGTCTTCTCTGTGTGTTTCTCTTGTTCTGTTTTCACACATAAAGACAGGCAGCAAGGGACAGGATTATATGGTTGAATGGGAATTTAAAGTAAAGATAGATGTTGTTTCAGTTTGTCAGATAGAAGGGTGCCTGGGAAATCAGGGGTACATTTTTAAAGGCCCTTCAAACCATATGTAGATCAAAAAGCAAAGCTACTTACTCAGATGTAAACCTAAACCAGTGTCTTCCTGTAATTGGAATGCTTCTCCCTAATCTTATTTCATCTTTCCAGCATGTAATATTTATATACACTTGTAACGGTTAAACTGCTTTTAATGGACAAATTTTCATTTATAAAAGTAAGAAAGATGTTCTCTGCTTCAAGCAGCAGGTGTGTTTTTAATCTTTAATAGGTCACCTTCCCAAGTGCAAGCAGGCAAGCTGTTATTGATCAAAGAGGTTTTGTTGGGTAGCTCTCAGATTATTGAGTGACAAACTTTATTGAATTTGACTTAACAGAAGTCAGAAGACAGCTGAAGCATAAGAGCTTGCACTACCATCAGAGTCATTTGACGACAGCCAGGGAGCAAGGCTCAGCGATGGATACTGAGCTCTTTGCTGGCCCTTGGAGATTAACTGAGCAGCCTTCCTACCAATTCCCAAGCCTGTCAGCAGAACCAATTAGATTTTCAACCAGTAGACAAGAAGGGTGGCACTTGGGGACCTTTTTGCTTTAGGTCGAAGGCTTTTCAGACTGCGATGAGATGACATTGATGATGACACGTTGAGCATTGGTTGGTTTTAAGACAAGTTAAATTAGCAGTCTTGAAATGATTCCAACTGTCTCCTGACTTCTCACTGTTGCCATATTCAGGGATCCTGTCAGGAGCAGGTTGATGACTTAATAGTCTTTCTTGAGTGGATTTGAGCACTTTGGCTGTGTGTTTATGTGTAGTTGTCATGCTTAAAATATTCATATGAAGGTTTGAAATATTTATTTGAAGGAGCCTTCTGCAGAGTTCAGCAGCAAGGCTCTCCACGAGTCTGCCTACTCCCCCTTCTCTTTTTGCTGCTTTAAGCAGATACTTCTTAAACTGCCTTTGACGGTAGCAGATGACATTTTTTGCACTGAGAGTATTCCATGCTTTGGAAGTTTCTAGGTGGGTCTCACATTTTATTTCCAGACCCTTGAGCTGTAATTTCCAAGTTTCTTTTATGTAAACATTATAATAATAGTGGGCTGGTTTTAGATTTTGGGAGAAATTTTGCAGTAGCTGCAGTAGATTTTGCAGTAGCTCAGGGGACTGCTTGGAGCTCAAAGGAGGTATGTGTGCCTTGTGCTGTTTTATAATCCTTGCAGGTAGGGACAGATACCCTACAAAGTGGTAAGAAACAAGCAGGGAGGGACCTAAAGATGATGTCCTGATACAAGTTGCCTTAGGCTACCAAACCTGCTATACATGGTACCACTGAGAATATTTTCTTTTGAATTTTAATTGAGTGTGTCTACAATGTTACGCCCACATCCACAGGCACACACACACACACACACACACACACACACGCGCGCGCACACACCTAACCTGTATTTTATAATGAAATGCATTTCTTTCCCCCCTTTAAATCTTTGCTCTTTAGTAAGATGCTTTTATTGCATATCATTTTTCCGCCATGAAAGGTACATTAAAATGGAAACCCTTCGTAACCTTTGGATAGGATTCAAAGCACCCCACTGACACATTCAAACACCTTGTGTACCAGGACTTCCTTATGCACCTCCCCCTTGCCCCAACAAATGATGGCTCTTAATGCTGCACTCAACAAGCCATTCCCAAAGTTTCTCCAAAATGTGGGAGTGGAAGGCTGAAGTTGGAAGGGAAGGGAGCTTCACAGTCTTTTTAGGTATGTCTTGAACAGACATGCAAAGGGACAAGCAAGAATATGTGGGGTGAGTCTTCAATGACACTGTAGCCCATGTACGATCGGGGCTCCTTCACTCACAGGTAAGGTTTCTAACATATAAACGGAAGCCCTGGCTAATTGTACTAAAATGGTTTGTTCATTTGTTGGAGAGTGTGTCTGGTGCAAGGACCATCATTGTAGGGATAAGGCACTAGCCTTTATATCTTTTTTATGATGAAAATCTTGGAAGAAAACTCTCCTTGGGGACCTTTTATTAATGCCATCTTAAATTATACTTTAAAGTGCATTCATCAATCTTATTTTTAATAATCAGAAAAGTTGATGTAAGAAAGTTTCCTTTCTCCTCCTCTCCTCAAATGTTTCCTCCAGAGGATTGAGGGCCATCCTGAACGATATGGGTAGGGGAATGAAAGGATTCAGGAAAGAGGAAGGACCAGGAAACATAAGATTCAATTCTGTTTTTGGTCACCTTGCCTGGAAGGCAAGTGAAGTAAATTTGGTGGTACTTGTAAATTAGCTTTCTGAACGATATTTGAATCACTTCAACTGTGCCCTTTAGATCTCTGATAATTTTTTTTAATGAAATCTAGGAAGGAAAGCAGTTGTAAAGATTATTACTACTGCTCATTTGTGAGGTTTCTATATATTTTTAGTCACAAACTATTATACATTGCTAGCTTATAAAGAGAAGGGACACGGATGGTGCTGTGGGTTAAACCACAGAGCCTAGGGCTTGCCGATCGGAAGGTCGGCGGTTCGAATCCCCGCGACAGGGTGAGCTCCCGTTGCTCGGTCCCTGCTCCTGCCAACCTAGCAGTTCAAAAGCACGTCAAAGTGCAAGTAGATAAATAGGTACCACTCCGGTGGGAAGGTAAATGGCATTCCTGTGCGCTGCTCTGGTTCACCAGAAGCGGCTTAGTCATGCTGGCCACATGACCCAGAAGCTGTACGCCGGCTCCCTCGGCCAATAAAGCAAGATGAGCGCCGCAACCCCAATGTCGTCCGCAACTGGACCTAATGGTCAGAGGTCCCTTTACCTTTACCTTATAAAGATAAATAACTAATGCTAGTATAATGAGGCAGGAAAGGGCAGGCAATCAAAACACCATGGAGGTAAGGGTGGGAAGTCCACCACTAAGGCTATATTAAATTGGAAATTAATTTGTAATTTTAAATTTGTTTTAAAATCTGAGATTTGCTAAATTTGTTAATCTGCTAAAAAGTTTATTTGAAAACTTAATAAAAAATAATTGGCAAAAAAAGGACAAATGCTTAAATGGCTGTACTACTAAACATGTGGGAATTTGGAAGGTGTGATTGGGATGAATAGATTTTTAAAAAAGAATTCTTGTGTATTCAGTGGAATCCTGAATAACCTAGAATGCCATAATCAAACAACATCAACAATTCAGAGATGTTACATAAAGAAAGGAACAAACCTTACTGTCAACATCTAACAAGCATCTTGAGCCAAAGGCAATTAACCTTGAAGTGGGACTTGTAGGTCAGGAAACTGAAACAGGAGAAATAACAATGTCAAGAATGCCAAATAATCACCCCCATTAGAAGTGGAAGGGAATGTTAGATTCCAAAGAGCAAGTGGCTGGGAAAATGCCAAGGTAACAATGATAACATTCATACTTGGGTCAAATGTCATTGTGAACCTTTGGTTAGTTCTACAACAGAAAGAAGAAAAACACAACAAACAAACATTAGTCTCTCTGTTTTGTGAGCGCATCTGGAATTCTCTAGACACTGCTTGTTTAACAGAATTTTAGTGTTCAGCTTTTATGGGTAAAACAAAATCTGGATTGAAAAGCAATTATTGTAGCATACTTATTGTTCAGTGCTCACAGTGAATGTGTGCAGACAAATCTAGGAAAAATGTTATTGTGGGCGAAGAAGACAGTATATTATAGAGAAAGTGGATAACTGATTTAACTGACCCCAGAAAAATAACAATTAGGGCCAATTTATGTGCTACCAAAGCAATGTGGTTACGGGTTCTTTATCTCACACTGCTCTTTTCATCTTCTTTCTTCTACTAGATATTTTGGAAAGTGGCCTGTCTGTCTGCTTCTCCATCTGTTTTGTATGCATGTAAAGAGATCATGGCCAAATTTGGCATAATGGATCTTGAGATGGAAGAGTTGATTTTCATCTATGTTTGGATACCATAAAATGCCATTTTAAATCAAGGTAGTGGAACAAAGTGGAACACTGCACTGTTTTGGAAACTTATGACGATAACACCAAATTTAGCAAGATGGTTCCTGAAATTGAGGAGCAGTTTTTGGTCTATTCCAAACTGCCTCTGAAGATACCATCACCCAGTTTGGTGTGATGTTTCTTAGAGTCCTAGAATTGGAGAGTTGGAAGGGATCCTGAGAGTCATCCAATTCAACTCGCTGCAGTGAAGGAATCTCAACTAAAACATCCATGACAGATGACCATCCAGCGTTTACTTAAAAACCTCTGCCACCTTCCAAGGGATTCTGTTCCATTGTTGAACAACTCTTACTAATCTTGATATTAAAATGGAGGTTTTGGTCTATATTTGGATACAATCATACTTCAATTTGAATCAAGATAGTGAGATGAGCCTTTTGAAATCTGGCGCACAGCTCTGTTAGCTTCCTGCAAAATTTGATGACAATCAGTATAGTTTTGAAAAGTTTAATGCACCATCTTCATTCAAAGTGGTGTCCAATGATACCAAAGAGCTCAGACCTCCTCCTCAATCTCAGGAACCATTTCACCAGAGTGGATATCTTCAAAGATGTTCAAATCAGTGCAGTTTGACGTGGTTCAGTCCACTATCTTGATTCAAAATGGCATCAAGCTGCATCCAAACATAGAAGAAAAACAGCTCCTGTTGTGCCATATTTGGTGACAACATTTTCAGAGATGTCCAAATGCATAGAGAACACAGATAACCTACTTTCCAAATCACCTAGTAGATGAGTTACGACATGCTAGGATAGTAAATAATTGCATCATCATCATCACACAACAGTGCCAGAACATGAAATCCACCAATTTTTCATGTGCTAATTCTGAGCAGTGGCCAGGGCACTAAATACAGTAGTGTTTTACATGCTTTAGCACCTAGTTGCAGTAGCTGTTGGGGTGTCAGATCTGTGGCCTGTGGCAGAAAAGAAGCAATTAGGAAGTTCTGTATTTGATTACACCATCTTCACTGCAGATACACTGTGAGTGACCTAACTTAACATTTACATAGCAGATGTTTCAGCTTTGCTCTTTAATCAACACCTAGTGAAAAATAAATCGTCGTGTAAAAAACAAGAAGGGAAAAAAGAGGAGAGATCATTATGTGCCACCCTGAAGCATTAACTTGATATTTAGAGGAAATGAAGGGAATATTGATCAAATTAGTTTGATTTAACTTCTTTACTTAATTCCATCACAATTTCCTATAGAGATAACTGTACATTATTTGTATCTAGTTCTCTGTGCACTTTGATATTTAGTGCTGGAGAGACTCCTGGTTTTCCTTTCCTTTTTCTTACAACTGTTCATATCTTCTGGGAGAATGATTATTGTGAAGCCAGCCTCGCGTACTTTCACAGGATTAATCTCATTTCTTAAATCTTCTAAAACAAGAATTGTTTGAATATTTTTGTTTCCGCTGGCCAGTGTTGTAATCTCCAATAGTTCCAGGAAGGGAGAGAAAAGGCTACAGATCCCGTTCCTTCATCCTCAAATAGGCAACTGGAGTTGTCAAAGTAAACTCCAACCATGTTGGGATATATAGATGCACAAGCCTCACCTACCAACTCTACATGGGTGGTTTCAACTGAGAAAGTTCTTCCGGTTCAAAAGGCAGCAACAAGACTCCTGACGATATCCAGGTTTTGGGGAGCATGTGACTCCAACACACACACACACACACACACACACACACTGACTGCACTGGGACAGTATCACCCTACCAAATCTGGGGGCAGCAAGCTAGGTTTGGGGATGCAGAACAGATTGTGTGGTGTGCATAGCTCTCTTTTCCAGTACTTTGTCACCAGTCCCGACATCCAACAACTGCCACCTGAGGTGACCACCTCACTCTGCCTAATGGCAAGGCCTGATAACAGAATGCACGATGGATATGCTATGGCCAGAAGTAGTGTGAGTGTGAGAGAGAGACTGTGGGTATTTGCTGGGTCACAGCAAACCACTAGATACATTCAGTCTACATAATTTGTCCTACTTGGATGCAAAGTTTAATGTCAATGTACTGTGTCCTTGACAGCTCTCAATTCAAAATGATTCAAATAAAAATCTTGATATTTTACTCATTTATTGGTTAGGAAGATTGTTTTGCTGTTTATTTATTATGACAATTTTTAACTTGCATTGTGGTGCTGTTGTTGTTGTTTAGTCGTTTAGTCGTCTCCGACTCTTCATGCCCCCATGGACCAGAGCATACCAGGCACTCCTGTCTTCCACTGCCTCCCGCAGTTTGGTCAAACTCATGCTGGTAGCTTCGAGAACACTGTCCAACCATCTTGTCCTCTGTCGTCCCTTTCTCCTTGTGCCCTCCATCTTTCCCAACATCAGGGTCTTTTCCAGGAAGTCTTCTCTTCTTATGAGGTGGCCAAAGTATTGGAGCCTCAGCTTCACGATCTGTCCTTCTTATCTTTATTTGTCTTGGAAGTTACCTCAAGTCTTGGATAGGCCGTGGGGGAAATGTTTTAAAGAGATAACTGGTACAAGGCCCTAAATAATAAATTCAAAGCTTTTTCAACTTTAAGATAGCATATTAAAAGAGAGGACGGTGCAAGGCAAACTGAAACAACCAAGGAATACCATACCTTGTATCAGGGATAGGGAACCTGTGGTCTTCCTTAAGTTGCTGGATTCCAGTTCCCATTAGTTCAAAACTGTGTGGTCAATAATCTGGACAGTGAGAGTTGTGGTCTAACAACATATGCAGGGCCAAAGATTCCCCATCCCTTCCCTGCTTGATCAGCATGCAGTTTGCTGGTTTTGTAAAAATATTTAGGATTCCAGAGGGAATAGAAGCTCATGTGTTCCTTGCTTTCTGGTGCCTTACTGCACAATCCTAACCATGTCTTATTTAGAAATAAGCCTGATTGAATTCAATGGAGCTTGCTCCCAGGTAATGGGGGTGAGGTTTGCTTCCTTATAAGCTATGATTGTATTTCAGCCTTGGCAGTAGGACTAGAAATTAGTTCCAGAACATAACAGACTGCTCGTCCTTCCACTTTATTCCTCTTGTATTTTGGGGACATGCTAAACAATGTTCTTACTATGTATTCAGAACATAGCTTTTCCCTTCAGTGGTGGAGGGGAGCTTCTGCATCTTGAATTGAATAAGGCCTTGAACATTAATTATATTCTGTTTCTCAATTGTGATTTACTTAAGTCCCGCGTCCGCTCTTCAAATTCAGCTGACAGTATTAAAGAAAGAGACAAGGAAGTTTATTCATAGAAAATGCTTCATTACAGATCAAATACTTTGCAGAAGTGTTGGTGTTTCTGAACTCTTTGCGATGCCTTAGTAATAACATCTTATATAAGTCTGAGTAGATAAGATGTCAGTGTCATTCCAGTGATCAGGTAGAACTCCTGTATTGAACAGATATTACTGATAGTAATACAATATGATAAGAAGGGAAAACTGCAAATCACGATAAGGTCATCTTCTGGCTGTGAAAAAAATGCAATTTCTTTGCAGAGGGGCACTAACCTTTTCAACAGTATTGCATGTTTCCTGTTGCCATTGACAAATCATATTTTAGGGGCAGCTTAAGGGATACAGTCATTGGGCATTGCTTTTGCTTAGCTTTTTTTGGGGGGGGTGTCTTTATTTTGCACTGTCTTAGCTGATGTTGGCTGGACAGGGCAAGCTTTTTGCTTGCTTCTAAGCCCACCCCCCCTTGGTGGCAGCATCATTATACCCATCCTGACCCACACAGCCTGAGATACAGACCAAGTTTCCATCACTAAAAGCCAAATGAGCAGTGTTCCTGCATCAACATCTTACATCAAAGTCGACTGAATGCATTACTCAGTGTTTCCAAATGCATCCTGCCTTTAAAATACCCTGCCCCTCACCACACACACAACAGAGCACAACCATCTGTTTTGAGGGTGCATGCAGTGGAATCATTACAGGCAATTTTAGTGTGTAGTTTGCTGCTGCATGCAAGGATCTGTTTGGATGGATGAATAGAAGGATGGAGAAAATAAAGTTCCGCCTGTTTTAATATCTCCTCGCTGTCCAGAACTTCATTCACTTTCCTCAGAGTCTGCTGCCTCTCCTTTTAGCTTCTACCATTCCAAACCTTAGCTGAAAGGAGGAAAACAAACTTCTCTCACCATCTTTTCCCATTCAGGACCTTCCTCCTAGTTTCCCAAACATCCTGAGGTATGTTGCAAACAGTCCCTGGGAAATACAACTATTTCCAGAATGGTAATCCTGTTGGTTAACTCCAAACTCAAAAAAGAGACTTTTACCACATGTAGGCTACCAGATTTATTGTGTTTTTTGTGGACTAGGGTGCATGAAGTCTTGTCCACACTTGGCTGAAAGACATAGTACATACAGGTATTTACAGAGAAAAATAGTAAACAGTTGAGCCAAAAGACCATGGAAATGCAAGACATACAGTCTGAAATGTCCATGTCACAGACCGAACCTCTTGCATTTCAAACATTTGACTCCACTATTTACAGTTTCTCTAAACCAAAGTATATTTATATCTGTCAACTGAAGATAACACTTCATACATCTGCTGAAGTGGGCTTCAGTTTAAAAGAGCTTATGCCACACCCAATCTGTTAGCCTTTAAGATGCTATAAGCCTCTTTTTACAAATTCAGTAGAACGTCTACCAATGTCACACTTTCCCCATATGATGCCTCATACATCCATGCCTACTCTGGACTTCTTTCCCTGAAGAAGATATTAGTTGCTTTATGTGGGTGGGTGGAAAAAGAAAGTTCCGATGGGCTGCATGTGGTTTAGAGTCTCAGATGTGCTGAACACATTGAATGACATCCTCTGCAACTTGTCCTAATATTCATTCATTTAGCCATTATTTGCATAATTCGGACAATAAAATCCTAAAAAAAAGCAATCCATGAAACACTGGTAATCCAGGCATATTAAACACAAAAAACTTATAAAAGACACATTAGTCACTGCTTGGCAGGGGGTTGGACTCGATGGCCCTTGTGGTCTATTCCAACTCTATGATTCTAAGTACAATTAAGTAGTTTTAAATTTGACTTTAAAAGTCTCAGCTAAATATCCTGAAACAATCGCAGTAGTTTTGGGAGTATCATCCCTCAACAGGTACTGGATTACAAATTCTTTGCAAGTAGATACTTTCAACTTTGAAGAAGTCACCGGTCGGTCTCTCTGAAGAGAACTTGTCCTAATATGAAAGCAGAATGATGCTCTTCCTTGTAAAGGCCATACTTATAACATGTAAGTAGATGCAGTTGCCCTGATCTACTAGCATGTCCCTTGCCTCTCTTTTATCTGCCATCGTATTTGGTATTGCTGTTACATGGTTTTGACCTGCAAGAGAGCAGAAAGGCTTTTTATATAGCTGGACTTTGTGTTCAGGGTCTTTCTAGTGGCACTTAATGGGGCTTCTATGTGAAGTTGCGTAGCGTAGTGTGCTTCACCTTGAGCTCTTTGACTGAAGAATGGAATTAAAGTGTAACAGTTCCTAAGAGAAATAGGGATACATCGTGTTCAGCTTCAAACCCTGCTCATGCTCAGAGGATGACCTGGATGAAGCACCTCTGTTCCCCCTACTGTGTCTTTCCAGATGAAAAGACATGGCTTTGCCTGACTCCATGGATTCTGAGGACGCTCTCCTGCTGCAGTTCCCTCCATTTAAGTCTATGATGGCAACTGAATTTTAGATCCAAAGTAGCTTCCCCATGGAGGTAGCTCTACAGCAGCTGCATGCTTATAAAGTGTGCACCCCACTTAAACCAATGGCTCTCTCCTCTTTCTATAGCTGAAAAACCAACGCTCTATCCAAGGTTCTGATTGGTTCTGCCTAGCTCTTGCTTGATTCTGTTCTGCTTTCTGCATCTAGGTCTTGCTGACAAAGACTTCCCTTTGTCCAAAACTACCTTTGTTTTACCTGTTCAAACCTGACCTTTATGTGTGTTTCCTCTACTGTATCCATCACTATACCACTCAGGTAAGAAGCACTTCCATGGGAGCTAAGAACCCAGATGGAGGTGAAGTCCACCACAAGCAATTGTACTTTTACTATAAATATTTTCTATAACCCTATAACAAAGTCCTAAGGATGACTTACATCTCCTACATATTTTGGAAAACGGTTTGTCTGTTTGCTTGCTCTCCATAGGTTTGGCCGCCTCTCGAGATATTGTTGCCAAACTTGTTATGAAGGTTTCTGAGGGTGTGTGTGATCTCCATTGATATTTGGGTGCCAACCACACATTGGAATCAAGATGGTGGACCAAAGCATTGATTTGGTGTGACTTCGCTTGTCTTATGACATACATTTGGCCACTTCTTGATATATTATCACCAAACTCAGCATGAACGTTCCCACAGTCAGGGTGATAGACTACTGATGTTTGGTATTACATCTTCCATTTCTAAGTGTCTTCCAGTAAATGACCAGAACTTTTTAAAGTCTCCTCTCCTGACAATATAGATATGAGCAGAAGTGCTTATGCATCTTTATATACTGATTCTGATTCTGCCACTGAAAGTATACATAAGTTAGTAACATGCCACAGTATTATTTAGCATATATTTTTATTGTGGGTGGGTGGGTTTTTTTGTTAGTTGGAAGAATACCAGTAAAAAAACCACCAGAATTCTCATTGTTATAATGTATGAATAGCTATGGCTGAGATTTTAACAATAGCTCTGCCTCTTCCATCACAGAGCAGAGCCAATAATTATTTTCGGAGCATACTATGTACAATTAAGCTGGAATTTTCAAGAAATACACTAAGGGGAAAAAATGTGACATGACATGAAGTGCAACATAAAGTTGTTCAATGAAACATAATTGCACCAATTACATTTAAAATATTTATTTACTTGCCAAGAAAGAAACAAGATTTAAAAAGGCTGATTATCCAAAGTGACACCACAAAACACTTTTACTTGATCTTACTGAAAAAGAAATTACAACAAGTTAACACTATGAGCAGATGAAAAGAAGCTTCAAATTTTGAATTAAAATACTAGCTAAATGAAACATGAAATTTTCATAGGCTTTGCTATTCATCTGTACAGCAGTAATATTTAAACACCACCCATAAGCCTTGTGAGCAAAGCCACACTACCTTTTCCAGCCTTGCCAGGATGCTAAAATTTAGTGAAAATTCTGAAGGAAGAGTTCCTTGTTTCTTTAAATCAGGACAGATTTACATTTGGGGGTTTTTGTTTGCTGGCATGAAATGTATCCAGCATCATAGACTAGCGGAAATAATGTCAGAATGATCAGTTTCCTCTATAGCCATCATCACTGGGACAGAGGGGTCAGAACCTACCACGCAACCGTCTTAAGGAGCCAGAACATGTTCCTGGCTCTGAGCCTAATGTTGGTGATCAAGAGACCATGGAATCTGAGGTCTGTGGGCAGGAGCCTGCTGAACCAGTTTTAACATACCAAGGCCCATACAACTGGAGCTAGTGCCCTCTAAAGCGCCTTTTCCCAGGCCCAAGGAACTAAGTTCCCCTCACATTTCTGTGCCAATACATCAGGGTAGGAAGGAGGCTATGAAAAAATGGAAGAGCACCATGTTCAAGCCAGAGGGTTATTTCTTTGTCTCTGTCCTGGGATGCTTTATAGTTAACCATTCAGTTGCTGTTCATCATATTCTTCCAATGAAAATATCATTATTTACAAAATTTCTAACTTGTCTCTGTTGTTCCCAAGTACTATACAGGAGCACTCCTGTACCCAATGACCATGCTTAGATCATTTTGCTGTTTTGGTTAGCATGTTAATATTATATCAGCTACACCCATCTATAGGGCTGTGGTTGCATTCATTTGAACTACTGTAGATTCCTCCAAACCATTCATGTTCCAGAAAGACATGAAAAATCATGCTAGCAAAGAGAAGGATAAAATGACTCACGTGGACTTCCTATTTCATATTTGTATGCATTAGAGCCCACTTTGCCAGACATACAAGCTAGATAAGGAAGTATTGGTGAAGAACCACTGATGTAGTATGTGCTGAATTCAAATTTCATGGGAATATTTAAAACCACTTGAATGTAATGAAAAAGGTACTTAAATGTACCTTTCCTAAAAAACCAGAGGCCTTTCTCTTGGGCATTGTCGGCCAATTGGTGACAAAGAAGGATAGAACTTTTTTCATGTACGCTACAACAGCAGCAAGAATACTCATCGCAAAGTATTGGAAGACACAAGATTTACCCACTCTGGAAGAATGGCAGATGAAAGTGATGGACTATATGACACTGGCCGAGATGACAGGCAGAATCCGTGACCAACGAAAAGAGACGGTGGAAGAAGAATGGAGAAAATTTAAAAGTTATCTTAAGGACTACTATAAACTTAATGAATGCTAAAATGTTGTGGTTTCCAGAAACAAAGGGGTACAGGGATATAAGGTTAGACTATAAAAGAGGACTAAGATGATAGAGATTGGAAAGTAACAATTGGGAGTTGCTAGTTGAATTATGGACATTGGGATGCAGAGAGGGGGGGTATGGGGAAGTCCAAGAAAAGAGGTTTATGAAAATATGTTTGAAACTATACGTGTATGTTTGTCATTTTTAGTGTTTGTTTGTTTTTCTTAAAAATGTTGTAAAACCAATAAAAATTTTATTTAAAAAAAAATGAATGTAAAGCAGATGATGAAAATATCTAGGGACAAGTGAATGTTGTTGTTGTTTAGTCGTTTAGTCGTGTCCGACTCTTCGTGACCCCATGGACCAGAGCACGCCAGGCACTTCTGTCCTCCACTACCTCCCGCAGTTTGATCAAACTCATGCTAGTAGCTTCAAGAACACCATCCAACCATCTCATTCTCTGTCGTCCCCTTCTCCTTGTGCCCTCCATCTTTCCCAACATCAGGTTCTTTTCCAGGGAGTCTTCTCTTCTCATGAGGTGGCCAAAGTATTGGAGCCTCAGCTTCACGATCTGTCCTTCCAGTGAGCGCTCAGGGCTGATTTCCTTCAGAATGGAGAGGTTTGATCTTCTTGCAGTCCATGGGACTCTCAAGAGTCTCCTCCAGCACCATAATTCAAAAGCATCAATTCTTCGGCGATCAGCCTTCTTTATGGTCCAGCTCTCACTTCCATACATCACTACTGGGAAAACCATGGCTTTTACTATACGGACCTTTGTTGGCAAGGTGATGTCTCTGCTTTTTAAGATGTTGTCTAGGTTTGCCATCGCCTTTCTCCCAAGGAGCAGGCGTCTTTTAATTTCGTGACTGCTGTCACCATCTGCACTGATCATGGAGCCCAAGAAGGTAAAATCTCTCACTGCCTCCATTTCTTCCCCATCTATTTGCCAGGAGGTGATGGGCCCAGTGGCCATGATCTTCGTTTTTTTGATGTTGAGCTTCAGACCATATTTTGCGCTCTCCTCTTTCACCCTCATTAAAAGGTTCTTTAATTCCTCTTCACTTTCTGCCATCAAGGTTGTCCTTCTCCATCTTTGGCTGCAGAGAATATAATCAATCTGATTTCGATGTTGCCCATCTGGGGATGTCCATGTGTGGAGTCGTCTCTTGTGTTGTTGGAAAAGCGTCAGGGACAAGTGAATACCTCACCCTTAATTTTCTAAAGTATAATTCAGAGTCTGGAACACATACAGCCACATTTTGAAGAAAACATTTACACTATGAACAATTCACCATGTTAAAAAATGGCAGATAGTCTGTGCTATTGTTACAGTTATATTCCTATTTGTTTTATCAATGGGCTGTGGATTTATTTTGGTAATTCCTATTAATGTTAGAATAAATCCCCTGCTCACTGTTGGGAGACTAAACCCTTTCATCTTCAGTATGTAAATTTTCATGCTTATAATTTTGAAAAATATCCAGACTTCCTCCCTTGATGATAGAGTGAAATGCTGTCTGGTATTGTAGCCACACCTATCTGTGCTTTTGCTCTTTATTAATTATACAGTCCTGAAATGAAATGGTCACAGACAATTCACAGGAAAGTGCTGAAATTTTTACTCTCACTTATAAATTAAATGATGTAATTAAATCCCACTTTTTCCATGGTTTTAGAATTCAGTTATCTGTGGTCTGAAATGATAGGAAATGTTTGGCGCATAAAACTCAGAAGAACCCTTATTTTTTTTTCATAAATAAAAGTTTTTTATGGTAAGAAAGCATAGTAATTATATATGGTTCTTTATAAAACATAATTATTTAGAGTATAGTCCAGTTCTACAGAATACTAAAGATATGTGCTTTGACATAATTATATCCTATAAACGCCTTTCTTCTACAATATAGCATGATTTCATCTACACCATAATTTTCCCTCTCATGTAAATAGTTTCTTTTTGCTACATTTTCCTTTCATGCACAGTGTGAAGCTTGAGTAACACCATTAACTTCTTTGAAAGCACCCTTCATTTATAGTGTAAATTCTGCATAGTGTCAACTCAGGATGCAACAATGGTATATAAGTGGTGAGTTTCAGCTCCGATCTTGCAGTCTTGCAACTTCAAAAACTTTTATATATATTTTGAATTGTAGATTGAAAATTTGCAGCAGGCTTAACTACTGAGTTTCGGGAGCACAGGCAAACAGCAATGCCCCCGTCCATGTATATATGCAATGCTGCTTCATGTTCTCAGCTGAGACCGAGTGGAAGGAGCACGTTTTATAAGAGAGTCCATTGCCTCTGTTATTACAACATGGTGGTCTGGAGGACAATCTAGCTTAGGGCTGTTCTTGAGCCTATCCATACTCCAACTCTGGATAGCAAGGCCTTAGCTTGAACTTCATATCACCTTCTATTTACTAAAAGCAGAAAACCGACATGACTTCTCAGTGGAATGTGAAAAGGGGATATACACCATAGAATGAACCAAAACTTATTCCCAGTAGAAATGCATTGACAAGAAAAGCCTCAGGTGATGATTTCATGGTCTAGGTCGGTCCATGTGGTCAGTCTATTAGGTTTCTTGGGCCTAAACCCATCAGGACTTTATAAGTCTAAGTACAGTGGTACCTTGGTTCTCTAACGTAATCCTTTCTGGAAGTCCGTTCCAAAACCAAAGCGTTCCAAAACCAAGGTGCGCTTTCCCACAGAATGTAATGCAAAATGGATTAATCCATTCCAGACTTTTAAAAACAACCCCTAAAACAGCAATTTAACATGAATTTTACTATCTAACGAGACCGTTGATCCAGAAAATGAAAGCAATAATCAACGTACTGTACTATAAAATAAATAAGACAGTATTGTATATGATAACAATTTAAATTATTATTTTTTCTTACCTGCACTGATGATAGACATTGTTTGGATGGAGGGGCTTTTATCCATTTCCACAGTCGCACAATCAATCAATCAATCAGTAGCTGAACTGGGTTCCACACAGTCACAAAACCAAATTAACCAAAAAAGCTTCAAAAACAAAAATGCAAAATAAATAGCAAAAATAAAAGTGCCAAACTTAATTTGTTCTGGAAGTCTGTTTGACTTCCAAAACTTTGAAAACCAAGGCACAGCTTCTGATTGGTGCAGGCGCTCCGGAAACAATAGCCGAGAGCCACATTGGACGTTCGGCTTCTGAAAAACATTTGAAAACTGGAACACTTACTTCTGGGTTTTCGGCATTTGGGAACCAAGGCATTAGAGAACCAAGGTGCCGCTGTACCTTTGATTTACTGCCCTGAGACAATAGGAAGTTTGTACAGAAGCAGAAGCTTCTGTATATTCTTCAGGGATATGCCACCTTTATGGTAATCTTGGCTCTGCATTGTTAAGTGTGTATGTATCATTTTATTTGAGCTTAGATCCCTGTGGAATGTAGAACCTGATCCTGTTTGTTCAGAAGCACATTTTGTTCAGCAGACTTAACTACTCAGCACAGCATTGCAGCCTTAGACACCTTTTCTCAAAGAGTGGTTAAACGTTTTAGAAGTTCTTTTGCAACCTTCTTGGAACACAATCATATTTCCTTCCTATCTATTCTCATTCCCTCTCCCTGGCACCACATCCCTATAGAGATTTTCCTGTTGATTTCATTAAAGGACCGGTGACTTCCAAATCTTCTTGAAAAGCACTTTTTTCATAGCTAAGAAGAAGAAGAAGTTTGGATTTGATATCCCGCTTTATCACTA
Source organism: Podarcis liolepis (assembly GCF_965112155.1). Classification (NCBI taxonomy): domain Eukaryota; kingdom Metazoa; phylum Chordata; class Lepidosauria; order Squamata; family Lacertidae; genus Podarcis; species Podarcis liolepis. The sequence goes on from NC_139557.1 coordinate 103,302,967, forward strand.
CCTGAAGGAGTCTCAAAGCGGCTAACATTCTCCTTTCTCTTCCTCCCCAACTAACACTCTGTGAGGTGAGTGGGGCTGAGAGACTTCAGAGAAGTGTGACTAGCCCAAGGTCACCCAGCAGCTGCATGTGGAGTAGTGGAGACGTGAACCCAGTTCCCCAGATTACGAATCTGCCGCTCTTAACCACTACACCACGCTGGCTCTAGTGAGCTTTTAATGGCTTACTAGAAAACACTAAATAGAATAGGAATTTATATTTATATAAGCACATGATTTTGCTTACAAATAGTTAGCTGATTGTTCTCATAAAACATAGGTGAACTGCTTGTTGACATGAAATTGCTTCTTGCTGGAAGCAACAGCACCACTGGAGCGTGTTCACTTTCTTTTGGTAATGTCATTTGTTAACAATGAATTTTAACAATAATGGGCATTACAATTGTAGCCATTTATGACTTTCACAGTGAGACCAGGAACAAGGCACTTTGTTCTAGGAAAATGTCAAAAGCTATAAATAAACTAAATAAAATTAGCACAATGAACACCTAGGATTGGCGGCCTTTGAAACAAATGCATGAATGTTAAATTAATATTCAGAATATTTGTTGAAAAGAGAAAAATGGAGACACACGGATAAATCAATAAAACCTATGTCTAGATTTGTTTTGACTTTATAGAATGATATCCAGTGGTGTCAGTGAAATGGACTTCTACTCGTGCAACAGGACATCTTCTTCCTAGTCTTCCCTCTGCGGTCATCCATGTGCCCTCCAGGACTGGGATGCACATTCCCCAAGGCCTTTTGGAGATTATGCATAATGGCAGAGAAACGCTCACAATTCCCTTTTCTTAGACAGTTTATTTCCACATTCTCCATGAATGTGAACAATGGCCAGTTGTTATGCACATTAACCACTTAACTTAGGTAAAGGTAAAGGGACCCCTGACCATTAGGTCCAGTTGTGACCGACTCTGGGGTTGCGGCGCTCATCTCACTTTATTGGCCGAGGGAGCCAGCGTACAGCTTCCGGGTCATGCGGCCAGCATGACTAAGCCGCTATACATTGCCTTGGTCGGCACATCTTCAATCTAGATATATGATCTAAAAAGTATTCTAAGGAACTAGGTGTACCATCTCCAATTTGCAAAACTAAAGTAAAGAGAAATGAATCACTTATATATTGGCTTCTGGCTAATCAACAATATGGGGCAGAGAATGGACAATAAAATAATCATTACTAAGTCACTGCGCTCAACAATCTGCAGGTCATGTGCATCTGATCTGATGTGCATTTGTACAAGAGTGGTTTTAGCAAAATATCAAAATAGCAAAATGTTGAGCTGTTTCAGTCGCTGCAAAAGCAATATAAAAACCAAAGCAGGTGCTAATAAGGGATCTCAGGATCTGCTCATACATTTTCTTTTCATAAGAGCATCTTGTTTGTCACACTAGATCAGAGCAGCAGTCTGTCAAGCTGAGTATCCTGCCTCCAGCACTGCCCAACACCTGATGCTATGGAGAAAAGCAGAAACCTTTGTTACACACAGACAATTGTGCAATGCTTACATATGGGGAATACCTTCCTTACCCCTACAGCACATTGCTTGTGCCCTGAGGCATAGGATTTGATTTCCTCTGGTAGCATGAAGGACTACAAATGCTATTAGAGGATGGACTCTAATTTAAAGCTTAAAATCTGCAGATGAACTTCTTTTGATCTTTTGAATTGTACATATCCAGATTTAGATGCAGAGTAATCCATTTTGTTCAAGCTGCAGTTATTGATCATTAAGTTCTCTAGATCTTTAAAAGAAACATGCATAATATTTTATTAGCAGGGGTGAATTTGTATCTAGTATAAATTAAACAGTACTCAACAAGCCATATGTCCCATTGTCTGTTTTCTTTGTCCGTAAGAGTTATATTTTATGTATATTTTGGTATGTTTTATTCTTACTATAGAAGTGTGTGTCTGAAGTCAGGGAGTTTCAAAAAGACTTCCACAGTTTCAGATTTTTTTGTTGAACTCAAGTTTTTAAAATGAATTAATCTAATACTGAAAACCCATAACCTGTACTTGTGCAAAATGACCGTGAAATGAATGGGATGGTACATTGCTGCTTTTAGCATTGAGGCATGACTTAACACTATTGCTCTGGAATAGTCTTTCTGCAAAAAGTGATTGGGATATGTTACTACAGTCATTGATGCATCTTACGATAGGGGGTATGTAGGGGAAGTTTTCATATATTTTAAATTGAACGTGATTGTACTAAGCATTATTTTTATTTGTATGTGTGGCTTGCATTCGATAACTGTAGTAAAGCAAATTGATTTCTCTAGCTCCTGTGGTGAGGGGACTCATAATGAAATGTAGGTGACTCAGCTAATTCACAAAATACCACAGGGTTCACACTATGTTTTGCTTCAATTCAACAATCATTCCCGCCCCCGGCTAAGAATTGTCATTTTGGCAATTTTAGAATATTCCATCAGTCCAGCAATTCCTAATTAAGCAATTCTTTTTTTTTTTAAATTGAAAGAACTATTTAAGCAATTCTTAAAAGCTGTTATATTTCTTCTTTTGGGGCGGAATTTGTACCCTTGCTATTTTTCCTTTCATTCTGATGCTTCTCCCACCTGCCCTAGTACCTAGTCACATCATCTTGGCAACAGGAATGCAGAGGAAAAGTATATGCTTAGTCAATTAAGAGCATTCAGAGTATATAATATGTTTCATCCCCTCCTGTACATGCAGTTCTGTGCACATACTGAACAGCAGACATGGGAGGGGTTTCTAGTAACCCTTTCATGAAATAGATCCTCAAAAATCCACAGTGCACAAGAGACTGTTCACTATTCTTTTCCATTCCTGCTTTCACTGGCTCAGGCTTTCCAGCACTGAACACACGCCCTTAAAATGGCCACATTTCATTGGATGCCCGGACTGTTCACTCACTCTCCCATTAGAGCTGAACAAAGGAGAGGTGAAAGGAGCTCCTCTCTGTGAGTGTATAGTGGTGACTGAGGTGGGGATCTTTTCCTCCAGTGATGGGGTGGGGGGCGCATACTCACATGATTTCAAGCTTTAAAAGCTGGACGACCCCTACATGGGGTGCTCTTCACAAAGGTGTAGCCAAACAGCCTGCAATGTGACTTTTCACCAGTGTTTACCATCATTGCTGGTGCATTTGTTTACTCACAGCCTCTTAGGGATGAAATTGGAATAATGTAGCTCCTGAAGCTGAGGCTCCAATACTTTAGCCTCCTCATGAGAAGAGAAGACTCCCTGGAAAAGACCCTGATGTTGGGAAAGATGGAGGGCACAAGGAGAAGGGGACGACAGAGGACGAGATGGTTGGACAGTGTTCTCGAAGCTACCAGCATGAGTTTGACCAAACTGCGGGAGGCAGTGGAAGACAGAAGTGCCTGGCGTGCTCTGGTCCATGGGGTCACGAAGAGTCAGACACGACTAAATGACTAAACAACAGCAGCAGCACCTCCTACTAGGCCAATTTGGTCCCTCCAGTTGCTGCTGGACTCCAACTCCCATTAGCCTTAGTCAGTCTGGTCAAGGGTCAGGGATAATGGAGTTGTAGTACAACAACATGTTAGAATAAGTGTGTGAGACCGAGAGAAGATTCATGAAGATTCTCGAAGCATCGACGTGCAGGATTGTTTAGTCTACAGATGCAAATGTAGTCTGTAAAGGTGTTGAGCTCTTCTCTGTGGACATGCACAATTCCTACAACTGCGAGCTAGGTATGTGCAGTCAGGTCTGAGCTCTTTTACAAGCAACATGCAGAGCTGATGTGTGCCTTACTATCTGTGCAGTAGTAAAGTTGTAAATATTCTTTTACTGACACGGTTGTTTATAACCTTTCAAGTAAACAATGCTTGACTGAGTTTCATTGCTTCCATGAGTGATTTATTGCCATCGTCTGTGCGCAACGTGATCCTTCGATGCAATTGCTACTCTGCTAAACTAGGGAACTGGCACACGCGCAAGGAAGTGTGCTGGACCACCCTCATGATTTACGACTGGAGATTGTAAAATATACAACACAATATCTTTGCTTTGTCATTCTGCTTCATGTGTTGAGTATGTTTTCCACTGTAGGTTCATAGGCATGCATCTCATTGTATGAAGAAAGACCCTCGTGTATAATGTGGTCCTGAAGCAGAAATATACCGTATCAAACAACCTTCATATCTATGCAATTTTTCATTCCAGAGGAGCTCTCCATGGTGCCTAGGTTAGACATTAGGCAAAGAAATATCACACAAATCCTTTTCTATTTGTTTGGTTTCTCCACCACCATAACCATGCTGCAGTACTGTGTGTTATGGAAGTATTTGCACTTAATTTAATTAATTAATTTTTATTATTATGGCATTTGTATGCCACCCCATAATGTAAGTTTTCTGGGCAACCTAAAATAGATAGCTAGATAGATTTTTTTTTTAAAAAAATAGACAAAAATTAAAATACAAAACACACCTCTTTCGGTTAAGTATTGGTTCATATTGTGTGGAGGATTTTGCATGTGTAAATGAATTCAAAGTCTGCTCTCTTTGATGACCAAAGAATGTACACAAAAGAGACTGGAGAGGTTTTATTTATTTTTCTATGCCCATACCCCATTCTTTCTATATATAAAAAGAAAACTCAGGACTGTTTACATGGGGCTCCTAGTGATCACTTGTTTACAGACTGTGACACGCTCACCTTCAACACTGGATGCTCCCACAATTGTACTTTGCTAGTCTGTATAAGAAAAAAATGTTTTATTACATACTCTACTAATTTGGGCGGTAGAGCAAAGTTGGGGGGAGTAGAGTTTTTGTTTGATTTCTTTTTGTTGCTTGCAGTTAAAGGACGTTGGATAACACAGCTTGTGAAGATTGTCTAATTTGCTGACCTGTTCCTCGTTTTAAACAAATCTGGCATGGTGCTAAACTAGGTACATCACTGTTCAAAATCAGTAGTGGTCAGTACTTGGACTGGTAGCTGTAGGGATACCAAGCCAGGATTCATCCTGTGTACCACCACCAAGCTCTGGCCAAAAGAAGAGATTGCAAGCTGACCAGCATCACTAGCCCAGGAAGCCTCACTTTAGCAGTAAGAGAGTGAAGGCCATGTGATAACTCAATGAGTCCTATAAAAGCCTTAAGGGAGGCTGGCTCTTGCTAACTGCAAACCACTTTTGCCTTGCATTACCCTACTCTCAGTTTCACGGGAGCTGGGGCTGACAGCATATCAGTTTCTGAATTTGTCAAAATATTCTCTTAGTGCTGGCCCAAGTGGAAACGGTAGCAGATAGTTTATATCTGCAGTCACTTATTGGGGGAAAAAACCCACCCTCTATAGAATATGTTTGTGGCATGCTTCACCTTTCATAAAGTAGGTAGAGCAGAGAAAAAAAGATTAGTCATAATCATTTGCAAGAGATTTCCTGGAACAGTTATGCTGCAGACATTGACTACCGCTCACTCAAAAATGATACAATACCTACCACAGATGATGAGTGTTTAGTTTTTAAAGGAACAGCATGATAGCACTTGGTGCTTCACTCTAGCCCACTAGCAAATAGGTCAGACCAGACTAAGAAGACTGTTCTGTCCAACCACAAAGGTTGGGTATATTATTACCCCTCTCTCTTCCTTAGTGTGTAATCAAATTTTAAAGGTGGTCCGGTTGTGTATCAGTATTTTCTAATCTTCTGTAGGTCTAACATAACTAAATAACATGGTGTCAGGTATCATAGGATTTTGCTTAACACCACAACGATCTTGTTTGATTTTAAGCATCCTTCTACATTTTGTCATGAGTAACACAGCCTTTCTTCTGCAATATAAAGCAGTGGTAGACAAACTGAAAACCGCTGCTGCCAGCGGGGTGGCCTAAGACAAACTGGCTCCTGGCTCCCAAAAAACAGAAACGGGAAATAAAAAATTCTATCCATATTTTTTTTGGTTAAGAAACATGTATAGAAAACTTCATTCATTTTCAGACTTGCCAAGTTTTACTCCCTGTGGCTGGCAAGCCGCAAAACAAAACAGACTGGCAAATGGGTGGGTCCAAGGATTAGGTTGTTGTTGTTTTATATGCCACCCATCTGACTGGGTTGCCCCAGCCATTCTGGGCAGTTCCCTGCAAAGTATTAAAGCACAATAAAACCTCAAACATTAAAAACCTACATGTACAGGGCAGTCTTCAAATGTCTCATAAAAGTCTTATAGTTGCATCACCGGGGGGACATGTCTCCTAGTATTTGCTTAAAGTTTTTGGGTGTTGTTGTTGTGTGTGTTTTAAAGTCAGGTTGCCTCTTCTGGGGCAGCTCTACTCCCAGTTCCATCCATAAGAAAGGTTGGTGAGTGCTGATATGGGGCTTCTCAGATTTTGCCTTGACTCTCTGAAACCTATTGCCCATGGGCTCTCATGTGAGCCCACCATATATTTAGGGGAAAGTGCAATTTTAGAAGGATTTATAATCTGGGGTCTGTATAGGTAAAGCTATGGTTTTCCCAGTAGTGATGTATGGAAGTGAGAGCTGGACCATAAAGAAGGCTGACTGCCGAAGAATTGATGCTTTTGAATTATGGTGCTGGAGGAGACTCTTGAGAGTCCCATGGACTGCAAGAAGATCAAATCTATCCATTCTTAAGGAAAGGAGCCCTGAGTGCTCACTGGAAGGATAGATCCTGAAGCTGAGGCTCCAATACTTTGGCCACCTCATGAGAAGAGAAGACTCCCTGGAAAAGACCATAATGTTGGGAAAGATGGAGGGCACAAGGAGAAGGGGACAACAGAGGATGAGATGGTTGGACAGTGTTCTCAAAGCTACCAGCATGAGTTTGACCAAACTGCGGGAGGCAGTGGAAGACAGGAGGGCCTGGCGTGCTCTGGTCCATGGGGCCACGAAGAGTCGGACACGACTAAACAACAGCAACATAATCTGGGGAATTGAATTGCTGCTGTTTCTTAATGTAAAATAGTGTGCAAATTTCAACCCAGTCAGAGTTAGGTATATTGAAGAATTAATCTCTCTCAGCTCCCCCATACTGGGTTACGGTATTTTTATATTAAGGGTGGAGGGAATAGGCAGCAATTTAGGAAGAGGTGCCTCCATGAAACTCCCCAGTTATTCCAGCTGAGATGACCTCCCTTCCAACTGCATAAAGTGGACTTAGAATAATATAATCCTAGAACTGTAAGGGTTGTAAGGGACCCTGAGGGTCATCTAGTCCAACCTCTGACAATGCAGGACCACATTACCCTGAGGAACAGTGTGAATGGAAGCAAGAGCCTTACAGAAGAGAATGTCATGAAAAGATTGTTGTTGTTTAGTCGTGCCCGACTCTTGGTGACCCCCTGGACCAGAGCATGCCAGGCACTCCTGTCTTCCACTGCCTCCCACAGTTTGGTCAGACTCATGTTTGTAGCTTTGAGAACACTGTCCAGCCATCTCGTCCTCTGTCTTCCCCTTCTCCTTGTGCCCTCTATCTTTCCCAACATCAGGGTCTTTTCCAGGGAGTCTTCTCTTCTCATGAGGTGGCCAAGGTATTGGAGTCTCAGCTTCAGGATCTGTCCTTCCAGTGGCTGATTTCCTTAAGAATGGATAGGTTTGATCTTCTTGCAGTCCATGGGACTCTCCAGAGTCTCCTCCAGCACCAGAATTCAAAAGCATCAATTCTTCGGCAATCAGCCTTCTTTATGGTCCAGCTCTCACTTCCATACATCACTACTGGGAAAACCTAGACAAGTTAATACATTTTAGCCACCAATTAGCGTATGACAAAATGAAAAACAGCTACTACTGTTATATGTTTTTGAACCCCAATAGTTTGTGGCTTTAGGGCATGCTCATGTATTTTCGCTTTTGAAATATGTGATTTTAAAAATTGTTTAATGCTTCAGAAAAGTGGTATACCTTCCCTTTGAAATCATTGGAAGTAAAAAGTGGTTGGAGGATCATGTTCTTTGTACTGTGGTGAAGAATGATTTTCGTACTGCCTACTAATTTATAAGCCATCTTTAGGGTTGTTGTTGAACTTTTTTTAAAAAATTGGGTTGTTTTTTTTAATAAATAGAGCAATTGCTGAAGGAGAAGATTGATCTTCCACAGCCTTAAGCTAACAGATCACAACATAAGGAACGTCAACAACTCATTCATCAAAATAGATGCTGTATGATTTGACAAAATAAATGGCTAGAATTTTGTAACAGACTGTGATCAATAGAGTGCAAACAAGTTTGCTCCCCACCCCCTTTAATGAAAGCAAAAAAGGTTGCAATGCTGCCCTTACTGCTTTTAAATAATACAGCTTGGGAAATACACTATGAAGCATACGCTAGCCTATCCTAGTGAAATTTAGCATTTGTGCAAGTATTATCAGTAACATTCACAGTTGGTTCATAGCATTCTTGTCTGTCAATAAACATTCCTTTGACTGTGCAGGATGATAATTGCTGTGGCTGCACTTTCTTTGGCACCTTCCAACCGCCGCTAAATGGTAGTAAAGCACTACTTCTTTATCGTCTGAATGTCAGCTATTCCAAAAATACTGGTGGACTTCAGCATCCTTTTGTATTTATGTCGAGGAACATTCACGGCGAGGCGGGTTGCGTCACTACTGTATGTATGCTTTTGCTTTCTGAAAAGTGTTTTCTCGCTGCTACCCATTTCCCTTTCAAGGAGAGCTGTTGTTTTGAAACAAGGACATTTTGTTCTGCTTTTCAGGAATGGCACGGACATATATGGATTTGAGAGATCCGGTAACTAGGTTTCAAAGCAAAGCCAAATTTAGTAAATCGTCATCATCAGCTCTCAGGATAGTTCTATAATTCCTTCCCCCCCCCAAGCGTATGTAAAACTGACTTTTAAAGTGTTTAGTGGATAATGGATTGTGTAAGGTCAGTACTAGCCATAGCTATTATGGCTATTATTTTCTCTTTTCATGGGAGGGTGCTCAGCAAAATGAGATTGTCACACTCCCCCCCCCCCTTTTCCTTCTTCTTTTTTTGGCAAAAAAGAGAGGGAGGGAGGCAAGACGGCGACAGACAGTTAAAAGCCTCTTCATGTAAGGATGTTATTTCATAAAGACACCAGCACTGGATTATCCCCTTCACTTTAAACTTCTGCCAGCTTGTACAAAGAGATAAAACAAAATAGCCCCGGTCCCAGGGGTGGAGGAGTGCTGGCCGTATCTGCCTGTGTCCACAGCTTTCATTTTGATTAGTCACATGTGAGGAAAATTCACTTAGGCTGAGAGGTAAATTTAATACCAGTTATGCCCATGCTGTTCATATCACAACCATTTTCACATGATGCCACTTAATTCCCTAAGAAGCAGAAAGGTAAATCGGTGGCTGGCCAGCTAAGGTGTCATAATGCATTAGGACCAGGGCTCGCTGCAGGGGATAATGGTTCTGATTGCTGTTGACTCATGTCTCCACCAACTGCCTCATGTAAAATAAGTGACATTTAAAAGGCATCAAAATGTGAGAAGAGGTAAGCGGGGCGGGGGGGGGGGCGGAGAGAGAGAGGCAAGCACTGTACTAAACTTGCCACCTGAACGCTGAGTCCCTTTTTCACCCTAAGTGGTATAAAATGATAACTCAACATGCCATGGGTGACCTGCACTAAGCTTTTAACTTCCTGTCTTGTGTTTTTAAAGGAAATCTGTAAAATTGCTTCTGGGAACTGCTCCAACATGTTATCATTTATTTCCTTCATTATTATTTTTTTTATTTCATTTATTTCTCTCTTTATTTGCTTTTCTACTTTTGCCCTTGGATATCAGACTATTCATCTTTTGAAAGGCTTATGACAGAATTGAGTTAGGCAGTGGTATACAACAAGAGGCAGGCTGGTCTCTGAAGGCCCATTTAAGTCTATTTTTATAAAGAGAATCAGATTCCAGTTTACAGTAAGCATATGCTTCAGTTGACATCTGTTTCGAAGACTTGAATGCTTTGTTTGCATAACAGGCACCAATAAATGGCCTTGTTTTAAGTCTGCTCACTCGGTTGTATTTGGGTTGTTCAGCTGGGGATTTGAGTTGCAGCTGATCCCCTACCGCTCATAGCAGATAGCAAAAGGAAAGGAGGGGCCAAAAATCTGAGAAGCCCAGTCCTGTTTATTAATGCAGATTTTAACATTCTCAATGAACTACTTAGCCCGTGTTAGATTACAACCAAATCCTTATTTGATCAGGCAGGGGAACAGGGCATGCTTCAAAGTAACAGAACCAAAGATTAGAAAAGTTATTTTATTTTTCTTTAATTTCACTGGTGTCCTATTTAGCTGTGCATAATAGAAACTGGGCAAATCTTTTAACACGTATGTACAGAAAAATAATCTCTAATGGAAATATATGAATAAGTGGTATAATATTATGTTTATGAGCAGGGCAGGAAAACCCTGTATCGTTCTGCTCCCTTTTCCATGTAATATATATATATATAATTATAAATATATAAATATTTATTATATATTTAAATATTTATTATATATTTATTATATATTTATAATTTATATTTATATATAAATTATAAATATATAAATGTATACATACATTAGGAAGGGTAGGGGTTATCATTTGCTGTTTTGTTTTACTTATTTACTTTTTTTATCCTGTATTTTATACTGTGAACTTCCCTGAGATCTTACAAGGAAGGGTGGTATAAAAATCAAATATAAATAAATAAGCAAGCAAGCAAGCAAAAAACACATGGCTCTCCAATTCTGCTAGAAACATTTTTGGATATTGACTGTTCACTGTATTTGCTTGGGAAAAATAATAATTTACTGTTACATATAATTTATATGATATATTAACATTTGTGGTTTTGTGTTTCGGAGCCTTCTGTGATTTGGCAGTTTTTCATACGGGTGACTTACCTATCTTGCAATAATGCAATGATGTTATTCCATGGTTTGGCCTACCTGATTTTTAACAGTAGCAGTGGTGTTGGTGGTGCCATAGGCATGGCACTGCCACCAAAATGTTTCATCTTCTGTGAGGCAGAATTAAACTTGCTCTATGCCCTGAAAACATCACAGTGTACATCCCACCTCCCACCACTGCTACAACGCCCTTTCAAATTCTGTGGTTATGAGTTTATGTAATGAGGACACCCTAAGCTGACAGAAAATGAACATGGTGCTGCCATTGTAATGTGTAGCTCTATCCTGATACCAGTATATTTCAAGCAAAAATTAAGGACGTGGGATTGTGTATCAAAACTTCCCTCAGAGTAGACCCACTGAAATTAAGGGACCTACGTTAGCCATTACTATTAATGACTACTGAGAGAACACACATTGAGATAATTGACTTAATTCCGTCATGTCCATTAATTCAGTGTGTGTGCTCTGAGTACAGTCGTACCTTGGTTTTCGAACATAATGCGTTTCGGAAGTCCGTTCGACTTCCGAAACGTTTGGAAACCAAGGCGCGGCCTCCGATTGGCTGCAGGAGCGACCTGCAGCCAATCAGAAGCTGCACCAGATGTTCAACTTCCGGGGCAAAGTTTGCAAACACCTACTTCCGGGGTTGCGACATTCGAGTTCCCAGTTGTTCGTGAACTAAGCTGTTTGAAAACCAAGGTACAGTGAACTAAGCTGTTTGAAAACCAAGGTACAGCTGTATGGCATAGTTGGATATAATTCATAGTTGGGTGGGGCACTTTATGCAGAGTTGTGCTCTATAATCCCTGAAGACAAACCAATTTGGAATATGATTCCTGTGTGATGCTATTAATTTTCTGGTGTTCACCTGGACTAGCGGGAATTGGCCTGGGTCTTGACACAGCTCTTCTATTTTACAAGTTTTGGGTGCCGCGAATTAGTCTGCTTGATGCCTGACAATCGCTCCACCTGGAAGCCTCCTTTGAATCCTGAACCTCTTTTCCTTCCTCCCCTTCACCTCCTTCCTCCAAACTATTATATAGGGCTCTGTGATAGTTTGCTGAGTGCATGGTGTGTTTTTTTTTCTCTCAAGTGGATTTACTTATCAGGTTTTTCTAGTGGTAGCAACAACAGTAGTGGGAAATGTATCTCTCCCATTTACTCTTATCCAATACTCCTACTTTCTTTTCCCCCCTTTAATTTTTATATATGGTAAAAATTTCATTGAAGAGAGGTTTTAGATGACAGGGCTGTAATTTTAAACCCAATAGAAGAGGTGTAAGCAATTTGAGCTTAGCTGAAGCATAATCTTAGGTTGTCAAGAAGAAACCCATTCTCCCTATGCTAATCAATCAGTATATCAAGCGACCAATCATCTCTTCAGCTTAGCATATATCCTAAGGTTTGATATATCTATTAACTGCCCATCATGTAGCTGGTCTCTGGTTGATGAGATTCCCCTATCTTGGCATTTTGGAGGCAGACAACTGAGCTATCACAGTCTCGGAGAAATACCAAAGGCGAGATTTCATTCCTATTCCAGACAGCAGACAATCCACATAGTCTCAGAAAAGAATACATAGTAAATTACCTTTTTCAATATCATGTTTTGTGTGTGTGTGTGTGCAAATTGTACATATTTTGCTTGATTTTTTCCCCATCCTCTCTCTGAAACAACAGAATTTTCATTATTTATTATGATTGAATTTTCAGCACAAAACAGCAGTGTGGAACATTGTTGTTGGCTGCTAATTACAAGAGATGAAACCCAAAGTGTCAGAATTAATAGGAATAATATTTCCCCTATTATTAGAGGGGGATCAATTCAACGACAGCAGAAAAGTTTATGACAGTGCAATAGAGAGGTCTGTTTAATCATGAAGAAAGGAGCTTACTTTTCAGGAGAATGGACACCCATCTTTTCATTTTAAAACCGGAAACTCATTTAGAGAAGCATAACCTAACTGTCAAATGATCTTGTCTGCTAAATATTTGAGGTACACAAGGGTATCATAATATTCCACGACCTTATGGGGATGAGATCTGTATAAAATAAGGAGTCATACACTCTGCTATCGCTAGAGTTCAGAGTGTGTTTCTAAGATGGCAAGGAATTCAAAAGCCTAATTCTGCAATATACATTATATATAATCACTATGGAAAAGAACATAGAAGGTTAAATTATCACATTCAGCCTTTAACCATTTGAGGGACCATATTTCAAGTTAGTGCAATTGCAGTTCAGTCAATAGATCAGGGGGCTTAGTTTGACTAAAGATCAGAGCATAATTCAGCTCCCACCTTTTAGGAATTACTGTTAACTTAAAAAACAACACATACACCGAGATGTTTTACATTTCCAGGCTTGTAAAGCTATAATGTGGAAAATAATGTTTTTTTTGTAACTGAGAGTCAGTGCGATTCTTCTTTTTTTTTGAATCCTAAAGAAAAAAATGAAGCAGCCTCAGTGGATGCTGAGTCTGTAATCGTATATCCACTTACCTGGGAGTAAACCCTGCTGAATTCAATGGGACTTACTTCTGAGTAGACATGTACTGTACTGTATAGGATTGCAACCTGTAACTATGCAATCCTATGTATGTTTGCTATCTTCAGTGAATCTTCCTTCCAGGTCTGGGAGATTTTGCAAATAGATGCTGCTTAATTCTCTCCCGCCTGTCTCTTTTCAGCTCGAAAGCTACTCTCCCCAACCATCTTTCTTGCTGGGGAAACACAGAATCCCCATGTCTTCTACATCTTCCTCCAAGGGCGGAAAAGCAGCTTAGATAGAGCAATTTTGTGCTGAAAACTGATGTCCAAGGAAAGAGTTAAGTAGCCACTTCTTTGGGCCAAGCTATGCATTGTGGTGCTGAGGGTTAAACCACAGAGCCTAGGACTTGCCGATCAGAAGGTTGGTGGTTCGAATCCCCGCGGCGGGGTGAGCTCCCGTTGCTCGGTCCCTGCTCCTGCCAACCTAGCAGTTCGAAGCACGTCAAAGTGCAAGTAGATAAATAGGTACTGTTCTGGCAGGAAAATAAACGGCGTTTCCATGCGCTGCTCTGGTTCGCCAGAAGCGGCTTAGTCATGCTGGCCACATGACCCGGAAGCTGTACGCCGGCTCCCTCAGCCAATAAAGCGAGATGAGCACCGCAACCCAAGAGTCGGCCACAACTGGACCTAATGGTCAGGGGTCCCTTCACCTTTACCTTTATGCATTGTATTAAAAGTACAGTGTGGCCGATCTTTTAAGGAAAGTGTTAAATGGCAGCTGTGGGGATCACCTAAAATCAGGACAACAGCATAGCTAGTTGATCTTTCTACCTGGTTCCAAGTTCCTAACAGCCCCCTCTTCAAAACTGTCATTTGCACTGGGAAAGAAGTCGCTGCTGGCACCAGTGGCAGCTTCTCACCTAACACCAGTAGCAGGTGGGAGTGAACAATCTTCATTGAGATGTTGGCATGGGAGCGAAGCATTTTAAAAGCCCTTCACTTAACTGCAATCCACTGCTATTCTATTTTGGCCCTTCATCTACCCAGACTACTTTGGCTTAACTTATTATTGATACGATGAATGAGTCAAGCCTTTAATAATGGTTTAATACTTGTCTTCTACTATCACATTTACTTTGACAGTCAGCCATGAATTTCGGTTTCAGGCCAGTCTACCTCACATGATTGTGGTGAGGATCAATGGAGAAAGTGACAGCATACACTGCTCTGAGTTCCTTAGAATGATGGGAAGTACGTAGTATCTTCTGGCTAATGTTAAGTGTACTAAAGCATACCTTCTGGAATTTAAAAACTCTCTAAACCAAGGATTCCCAAACCGTGGTCTGTAGAGCTTTATTCAGGTGGTCTGTGGCATACCTATATTAAATATTCATATTAATTTTAATTGTATTTTATTGTATTAAAGTTTGTATTCAGTGGAATGCAATTTTTAATACAATATACTACATAAAAGAAGCAATGAAAATACAATTAAAAACCACATAGCATCTGGCATAGCACGTTACAATTGCTACAACAGGCATTAAAATCATTAAATCATCTGTCTAGACAGTCAGCCTTAAATGCTGCAACCTTTCCTAATATGTGAGTTACTCCATTTCCTTAATCGTTCCGGCTGCCCTCTTCTGAACCTTTTCAAACTCTAAGTTATCCTTTTTGACATGAGGTAACCAGAACTGTATACAGTATTCTAAATGCAGTCACACCGTAGATTTGTATAGCCACGTTATGCTATTGGCAGGCTTATTTTTCCAATGAAACCTAGAATGGAAAATACATTTTCATAGCTACTGCACACTGGGTCAACATCTTCACTGAACTATACACTATGACCCCAAGGTCTCTTTCTTTTTTTGCCATATCATTTTTCTTGCAATCCTACCAATGTGTTTGACTGAATACAGTTGTCTTTCGAATAATTTAAAAATTAAGTCCAGTCCTTGATGAACTTCTGGTCCTGCTGTTCTCGGATTCTTCCCATCATTTTGGCCAGTTCCGCATACTCCATTAACTTCAATTGCCATTCTTCCTTTGTTGGTAATTCCTCTTGTTTCCACTTCTGCGCTAATAAAATTCTTTCTGCGGTTGTTGCATATAGGAAAAGCTTAGTATCTTGTCTCTTAATGTCTTTTTTCTGTTTAATTTAAAACCTGCTACTTGTCCAAATTCTTCAATTTCCTCTAATGCTTTCTTAGCACTGACTAACCCCAAGGTCTCTTTCTTGGTCAGTCACTGCCGTTTTGGATCCTATGAGTGTACATGTGAAATTAATATGTTTTTGTTCTGAAATGAGTCACTTTATGCTTGTTTACAATGGATTACATTTGCCATTTTATTACTCATTTACTCATTTAGGAGAAGTCATTTTGCAAGTTTTTGCAATCCTTTTTTATACATATATATATCACGACTCTGAATAGTTTAGTATCATCAGCAAACTTGGCCACCACACTACTCACACCCCTAACGCTAGATGGGTTATGAACAGATTAAAGGCACAGATCCCAGTACCAATCCTTGGGGCCCCCACTTTCTACATCTCTCCATTGGGCAAACTCTCCATTTATTTCTACTCCGGTTCTTGATCCACAAGAGGAGCTCTCTTCTTATTCCATGACTGCTAAGCTTACTCAGGAGTCTTTGGTGAGGTACTTTGTCAAAAGCTTTTTAAAAGAACACTATGTCAACCAAATCACATGTATCTATTTGCTTGTTCACTCTCTCACAAAACTCTAATAGGTTAGGGAAGCAGGACTTACTCTCACAGAAGCCATGCTGTCTCTGCTTCAACAAGGCTTTCTCTTCTAGATACTTGGTTATTTTATCTTTAACAATATTTTCCACCAGTTTTCCCAGGACAGACAACCTAACCAGGCTGTAATTTCCAGGATCTACCCTGGATTCCTTTTTTATAAATTGGCATTATATTGGCCACTTTGCAGGCCTTAGGTTACATATTTTTGTTAGACAATCAGCAATTTAACACTGAGTTCTTTGAGAACCCTTGGGTGGATGCCATCTGGACCCAGTCAGTTTTTATTTTGCCTATTAGGTCACCACTCTTTGCCTCAGGTCCTCAGACTTATTTACTGCAAAAGCTATTTCAGGCAGAGGGAAATAATAAGTTGTTGTTGTTGTTGTTGTTGTTGTTGTTGTTGTTGTTGTTGTTGTTGTTGTTAATTTGTGCCCATCTCACCTGACTAGGATGCGCCTCTGGGCTGTTTCCAGCACATATAAAAACACAGTAAAACATTAAACCTTAAAAAGCTTCCATATACAGGGCTGTCTTCAGATGTCTCCTAATGGTTATATAATTACTCATCTTATTGACATCTGATGGGAGGGTATTCCACAGGGTGGGTGCCACTACCGAGAAGGCCCTCTGCCTGGTTCCCTGTAGCTTCTCTTCTTGCAGTGTGGGAACCACCAGAAGGCCCTCAGTACAGGATCTCCGTGTCCAGGCTGAACAATGGGGGGGGGGGGAGAGAGACACTGCTTCAGATATACAGGCCAAGGCCATTTAGGGCCCTAAAGGTAAGCACCAACACTTTGGGTTGTGCTCAGAAATCTACTGGGAGCCAATGTGGGTCTTTCAGGACTGGTACTATATGGTCTCGGCAGCTGCTGTTAGTCACCAGTTTTCAAAGTTAGCCCCATGTAGAACACATTGCAGTAGTCCAAGCGGGAGATAACCAGAGCATATACCTCTCTGGCATGACAGTGCACAGGCAGGTAGGGTCTCAGCCGGCATACCGGATGCAGCTGGTAGACAGGCGCCCTGGACACAGAATTAACCTGTGACTCCATGGACAGCTGTGAGGCCAAAATGACTCCCAGGCTGCACACCTGGTCCTTCAGGGGCACAGTTACCCCATTCAGGACCAGGGAGTCCTCCACACCTGCCTGCCCTCTGTCCCCCAGAAACAATACTTCTGTCTTGTCAGGATTCAACCTCAATCCGTAAGCTGCCATCCATCCTCCAACCGCCTCCAGGCACTCACACAGGACATTCACCACCTTCACTGGTTCCGATTTAAAAAAGAGGTAGACCTTCCGCTGTGAGAACAGAAGCAAAGCATTCATTCAGCGTCTCTGAAATCTCCATGACCTCCTTTAGCACACCTTTGACTCCCTTGTTAGCCAATGGTTCAACACACTTATATCTCACACATGGACACCACTTAAGTTTACGTCTAGGGTTGCTTAGTGTTCTAGGGCACAATTGTTTAAGGCATCAATACATTTTACCTCTTTGCGGTAGACTCCTAATCTGGGGAACCAGGTTCGCGTCTCCGCTCCTCCACATGCAGCTGCTGGGTGACCTTGGACCAGTCACACTTCTTTGAAGTCTCTCAGCCCCACTCACCCCTCAGAGTGTTTGTTGTGGGGGAGGAAGGGAAAGGAGAATGTTAGCCGCTTTGAGACTCCTTAAAGGGAGTGAAAGGCGGGATATCAAATCCAAACTCTTCTTCTTCTTCTTTGTCATGACTGGAACACACACACTTATATTCAGATGTGTAAATGGCCAACTAAGGTGTCCTTAGGAAGATACCCAATTTGCTACTTTAGAGGAGTCCTATAGAAGGGTGTTTATTATTATCATTATCATTATTCCAACACCAGTTTGTATATGGAGCAGAGATTTAGGGATGAGAAGAGGCTTATGTGAACTAGAGCTGCTCATCTCCAAATACTCAAGACTTGGAGCCCCTCGCCCAGCCACTGAGGTAACTAACATGAGTAAAGTTGGCTAGCTCCATGGCTGCTATGCCGAGCAAGAAGACTGTGTTCCCTTTTCCACATAGGACATACTTGCCAAGGATTGAGATCTCATCTATTGCTGTATATGGACTTTAGCCACAGTCTAGAAAGAGAGCATAGGAGAAGACCGTATGATTATTACTGCGCTAACGATACTAACAGACTTTATGGGGCAGGAGAATATAAGTGTCATTTGGCATGAGAAGAGAGCATCTAGGGTGCTCCCATCTTACTCAAGAGGCTTCGCTCTGTCCTTCACAATGATAATTTACCAACCTGTGCCTGATGGCTGTACCTGGTTGCTTGTAGCCAGGTTGCTTGATCCAAGTCCCAAACATAGAGCAGGCTGCTGAAACCCCCATTGCAACAGATCAATGCACTTTTTTATGGATGTGTAAGCTACTTTGTGAAGAGCTCCCTAAAAGTGGATTATAAATTTGTTTAAGGTAAAGGTAAAGGTACCCCTGCCTGTACGGGCCAGTCTTGACAGACTCTAGGGTTGTGCGCTCATCTCACTCTATAGGCCAGGAGCCAGCGCTGTCCGGAGACACTTCCGGGTCACGTGGCCAGCGTGACAAGCTGCATCTGGCGAGCCAGCGCAGCACACGGAACGCCGTTTACCTTCCCGCTAGTAAGCGGTCCCTATTTATCTACTTGCACCCGAGGGTGGTTTCGAACTGCTAGGTTGGCAGGCGCTGGGACCGAGCGACGGGAGCGCACCCCGCCGCGGGGATTCGAACCACCGACCTTTTGGTCGGCAAGTCCTAGGCGCAGAGGCTTTAACCCACAGCGCTACCCGCGTCCCTATAAATCTGTTTAAATAAAGCCTATTTCTGTGCATGTATCCCTGTTGCTAGATCGTAGTTAGTCGGAAACAATATTTGACTTACACTTGGGGGGATGCGATTAGAACACAACCCTATGTGCACAATAGGGAGTATTATTTACCATATATTGCCTCCAAAAATGAAGGTGCAAAGGGAAAAGCCAGTAAATTTGAAAAGTTAGATGTCTGTTTGGCCAGGATTTAAATAATTGGAACTGTATTCATCAGCTATTAAGATTGTAGGTAAGGAAAGTAGTTATTTACCTGAATGCTTTAAGACATTCTTGTTACTCTGCAGAATTCTCTGCACAGAATGTGAACAAGCATACCTAGAATTCATGACTGCATGTTTAAATGGAAACAGCTATCACTTTAGCTATCATAGAAAACATTCCCACTTCACTTCTCAAAATGAGTGCTCATTTAAATCAGATATTATGGGGGGGGGGGACGACCAATGGCTAATCCTAAATTCAGGTATACTACCACTCTAGCTAGGCAGATTGCTAGTTGATCATGCTAAGATGCTTCCTTATCCATTATTGGATCTGAAAAAGGAGGATTAAGAATTATCTGACTTCTCCGTTAATGTGCAAATCATCTAAAAGCTCAGCTTAGAAAGGTCTTAGAATATTGGACAGCACAAAAATAATAACATCTCAGAATTTTAATAGCTTAAATGTACAGCATAACAACTCCAAGTGAAATTTAAGTTGATGGACAATAGAAGAAGTAAAATACACACATGAATGTTTCATTGACAGGCTCTAGCTGTATGTATTTCAGAATTGAGTAGCATGGTGTGATTTTTCTTCAGTTTTGCTGCTGAAAGTTGCTGTGTGGGGTGGCTCTTTTTCCTTTGCTCAAACTTCGCAGTTAAAACTGTCAGTTTAAAACAAATTGCAAATATATTTGGGGATAATGAGTCACGTAATTACAATTGCTAACGTAACAAAAGAACTGGAGCAAAGTATGCAACCCTTCATATTTTTGGTTATTGTTTCATAGTCTTGTGCTTTTCCGTCTGCCTCTGTATGTGTTGCACAAACAATATCAATAGGCTTAAAGGCTCCCCCCCCCCCCACAATTTTGAAGAGAGGAAAAGAGAATATGAAGTAGCAAGCAAGCTCTTAATGTTCCATGTTTGCATTTTTCTTAGAGAGAGAGAGAGACCTGTATTGGAGATTGTTGCTGCAGTGTGTTTTATCATTCCCATCGCTCAGATACACCCGCTTCCCTTCTCATAAATCTGTGGAAAGTATTTAAAAAGAAAAGAGAAATTGCTAGTATTTCAAAAAAACACAAAAAAAAACAACACCCAAAACCAAAACGCTATTATAATGCATTTTTCAAATATGTCAGACACATCTTTGTTAAAATTAAACCAAGGATTGGTTTTGAGCGAATAGCCCTATATCCTTACAGATGCTGTGGATGGATGCATCTAAGCTGCTTATTATATTGATGGGTTTTGCTGCTCTGCAGCAAATGAAAACAGGCAGCTGCTTCCTCCATCAAAGCAAAAGGCAGCCTGAGTTTTTATTAAACGAGTGTTCATTTCTTCTATTGCCAAAATTCTTCCACAAAACAAAAGAGCAGTTTTAGCACATTATTGCTTAACTAGACATGAACAACTGACAGCAAGTGATAAGCCTGTCTGCTTTTCACAACTGGTAATCATTTTTTGGAATAGATGTTTTAATATAGTTGAATGTAAAATTTTTGCAATTTACATCTACAATAGTACGTAAATTCATAGATCCAGCTTGTTGCTGGAGAGTGAAGGCTGTAATCACAAAAGGCTTGTTCCCATGTTGTTTAATTTTTAATGATTATTTGAAAACTGGGTAAGGAAAACGAAATCAAAATTCATTCAGTTGACACAAAAAAGGTGGTAAAGACAATAATACAGGCAGCCTTGTACAATTTGACAGCGCTGCCATATAGCTTGGATTTCGGAGCATCTATAGTTTTTCACTTGCTACTGTATTTCCATCACAGTTCCACAGGCCTTCTTAAGTTTGTGCTGTAAAAGAAATTTGCAGATTGCAAACCATCATGTTTTCCTCCTGGCCGTGAATAATAATGAAGCTGAAAGCCTGTTGAGATATAGAGAGTACCGAGACCATTTTGGCCAAGCTGAAGGTCTCTGCCAGCTGTTTATACATATTTTTCGGTGATCAGAATCTCATAAATTCAGCTTTAGATTGAAAGAGGGTTGTATAAAAGACAAACAGAGAAGGAAACGTAGAGAGATGTGCTTCAATTTCTCTAGTTTGCTTTGTGTTACGGTACTTACGGCTATTCCCATGGTACATGAAGGTGGCAATCTCTCTTTGACACTATTATATATATTTCTTTTGCTTCCTGGTCTAAAACCTGGAAAAGGAGGAAAATGGGAGGAGTGATCATGTATTCATTGTATATGTATTAAGATTCACAGTGATAAGGGAAAGTACTGCCGAATGTAAAATGAAAGTCTACTAAGGACCATCTTCTGTATCTCTACTAAACGTCTACTGAATGTCTACTAAGGCCAATGTGGTGGTCTCAAGACATTACTTAACCTCAGCTTCCATCATCCCTAATCACTAGTCATGCTGGCTGGGGCTGAGTTGTGGTCTGGGGGGCACCACAATCGCTAGCCCTGACTTAGACTGACCTCAGGGGCTCTTCTCCATGTCTGAGATGCAGCAGCTAGGAGTGCAGAAGAGGGCCTTTGGAGTCATAGCACCACAGCAGTGGAACACTTTCTCAAGGGAGAAGCCCCATCACTGCTAGCTTTTTGCTGTGCTGCAAAGGTATCACACAACACCCAAACAGTTTGTGTGGTGGCCTGAATGGCTGGTCTAGAGGAGGCAGTCTAGCCCTCTTTTTCTCTATGGTTTGTCAAAGGACTTGGCACAAAGGGAGGAAGTAAATTTGCATCAGCTGTGTGGCCTTATTTGTATTGTAAAGGGAAGACACTAAAAATAGGGACCTATTGAGTTGTGTTTCGCTGCTAACCATGCTTCATGGGATGTGCTTCTTCAGTACTGTGTTTCGTTTATGGCATCGTAGTCAACAACTGCTTTGTTGTTGTTTTACCCCATACCACGCAAACGATTCTGGAAATATTACAACTCAGTTCCCAAGCCAACACCAAACTTGGAAATATAACATTTAGACCTGGTCTAAGCGGTTCTTGAAAGACAGAGGGTCCTCATGAGTGGTGTCCTACAGAACCACTGGAAATAGGTTCTGTAAGACACCACTGTAGGAAATAGAAATTAGGAAAGTCCGTATGCACATGGGGAAGTAGGGTATTTGTATAAGGATCTTTCATGTTGCCCCAATGAACCTTGTATTTGTGTTGTGTTGCGTTGTGTTGTTTGTGGCGGCCAGACGCCTATAATCCTAGCAAGTGTTAAAATCTAATTAAGCCAGGCTAGCTTCCTGATGAGGTAACCACCTGGGTGACCAGCCATTAAGAGAACAAAGGAAAGGGCCTCTGTGCCAGATAACAAATGGATGGGACCGCCTCCTTCAACTTTTAGATAGTCAGAAGGACAAAGAGAGCTGAGTTTGCTGTTATGCGAGCTAGAAGCTGGGGGGGAAAGCAGCAAGCACAGGGTCAGAGAGCAACATTTGATTTCTGCTAGAATCCAAGGCTGTGGCTATGGGAGAAGCAAGACCCTTTTGGGGGTATTAATGCTGTGAACTCCTCAATCATAAGATCAGATTGTATATATGTGTAAATAAACCATATATCATAAAAGCACCACAGTCTCTACTGTGCCTCATTCCCAAAAGGAAACACAAACCCTGGGTAAGCCCCACTCAGAAATTGGGGTGGTGTGCAACAGTGTTTTACTGTTTTGTCGTCTGTAAATTTCTTTGGGAATAATTTTATGTTTGAAAGGCAGTATATAAATTTATTAGGTTTTTGTTTGTTTGTTTAACATGATGCTTTTGTAGCTGGAAATGAGTTACATACAGTGGTGCCTCGCAAGACGAAAAGAATCCGTTCTGTGATTCTCTTCGTCTAGCGGTTTTTTCGTCTTGCGAAGCAAGCCCATTGACGGATTAGCGGATTAGTGCTATTAACGCTATTAGCGGCTTTTAGCGGCTTTTAGCAGCTTATCTGCTGATCGGCTCAGCTGATAAGCGGCTTAGCGGCTTAGAAAAGGGGGGGGGGAGGAAAAAAAACCAGCAGGAACTCGCAAGACATTGTCGTCTTGCGAAGCAAGCCTATAGGAGATTCGTTTTGCGAAGCACCTCCAAAACGGAAATCCCTTTTGTCTAGCGGGTTTTCCGTCTTGCGAGGCATTCGTCTTGCGGGGCACCACTGTACTTTAATAAAACTCTAAATATCATTTGAGTATGATACCACCTAGCTAGCAAAATATTTTGATTTCTCATCTTGCACACGTCTAGGGAACGCTTAGGCATTTATTTGTGTGTGTGTGGAGCTCAATGCAAAAATAGCCATTTGAGCAAAAAGTATTGTTTGTTGAAAGAAAAGCAAAATACTAGAGTTCTGATGAACCACAGCTGATGCTTTGTTGATTGTGGATGTGGGGATTTGAAGACCTGTCGCTCAAATTCTTTTCTAATGCTCTGGTCACTATAACAAACTGGTCCTCTCTTTGGAACCTGATACAGGATGGGAGTTCTGCTGAATATTTAACTCATTCTGCTATCCACTAAGCATGATACCTCACTAACTCAGGCTTATGGTTTGTGGATCCTTTTGTGCTTTCTTTGTTTTGTTGAAATACCTGGTGGCACTGTATGCTGCTTGAAATGCAACCCTTTTATAGTTGCTGTGTGGCAGCTAACAATGCAGCAGTGCTTTCCTGCTGTATTTCTATAAAATAGATAGATAGATAGATAGATAGATAGATAGATAGATAGATAGATAGATGATAGATAGATGATAGAATATTTCTAAAAAAAAACTTGTATGCTCTTAATTGACCAAGCTAGCTTTAATTTTAAAAATTTCTTAAAACCTATATATTTTGGTTCCTTTCACTATGTTCTAGCATCAGAGATGCCTGATGATGTAATATGGTTCTGAGTGATTTTTTTTTTTCATTTTACCCCTGCCTATTTGCTTTCCTCTGTGAACAGTATTCCTACTAGGAATAGGCTACCTACTTGAAAAAGAGAATAAGTCGAGAAAAAGCACCAATAGAAAATGAGAGACCTAAAAGGTGCACCCAAAATGAATTATTATTCCAACATGATTGCTTCTGACCCCTTCCAGTTCACAACTCTTCCTGAGGGCCAACTGGTTTAATCCATTCAGAATTGTAAGATTTCGAACATGTCACAATTCTCTGCACACTTACTTGTGAGTGAGCTCTATTTAACTCAATGAGGTTTATGAAGATATTGCTGTTACTTCACCTTCTGCTGGTGAAGGCCTTTGGGAGCTTTCCTGGCAGATCCACATTTAAACTACATGACCATTTATATGTTTAATTCCTTGGAGAATACAATCATGCATTATATGGTTTCTTTATCATGTTGCTTTAGTGCCAGATTTTCATCCAGCATCTAATTTTCTCTTATGTAGTTTTGACCTTAAAGGTGACAATTACTGTACTCACACAAAGGTTTTATAGTGCTCCTATTTATAACATTCGCGGGTGCAAATAATAGTGCAATCATTTAATGAGAGAATGAAACTAGAATATCAAACATACGGAGGAGAAGGGGAAATATACAGATTAAGTTGTGTAAAGCAGAAAGCTTGTCTAATGTGTAGAAAGGTATAAATAAGAATTGTAAGAATACAAAAGAAGGCTTTAATGTAAATGCCTAGTTAACTTGATACATGTAAAGCTGGAAGCCAATGTATAATCAGGGAAGAATTTACAGACTTTCAAGTGGAATAACCTTGAAATATGGATTGGCCTTAATTCAGAGAAAGTTAGTTCCACTTAAACCCCATTGAAATGAATTAGGCTTAATTTAAGAGCAAACTAGATATTATCTCAGTAAATATCTGGTTCCAACATAATGTTTGGCATATTGTTGGCCATTGTAAGAACAATACGCTAGACTAGATGGACCTTGGTTTCACCTGTTCCAAAAGGGCCCTTCTTTTGTTCTTATGCTTGCCAAAATAAAAGGGACACACAAGGAAAGATCAGCAGGTTAGAGCAGGCATAGGCAAACTCTGGCCCTCCAGATGTTTGGGACTACAATTCCCATCATCCCTGACTACTGGTCCTGTTAGCTAGGGATGATGGGAATTGTAGTCCCAAACATCTGGAGGGCCGGAGTTTGCCTATGCCTGGGTTAGAGGGAGAAGTGCTGTATTATGCAGGGACCTAAACTGTGCAGGAAGCCTCCATGAGTACAGGAGGCATCCTGCATCATGTTTGCCCTCCAACTTTTGTACAGTTGTAAACCCAGGTGGCGCTGTGGGTTAAACCACAGAGCCTAGGATTTGCCGATCAGAAGGTTGGCAGTTTGAATCCCCGCAATGGGGTGCGCTCCTGTTGCACGGTCCCTGCTCCTGCCAACCTAGCAGTTTGAAAGCATGTCAAAGTGCAAGTAGATAAATAGGTACCGCTCCAGTGGGAAGGTAAACAGTGTTTCCGTGTGCTGCTCGGGTTTGCCAGAAGGGGCTTAGTCATGCTGGCCACATGACCCGGAAGCTGTACGCTGGCTTCCTCGGCCAATAAAGCGAGATGAGCGCCGCAACCCCAGAGTTGGTCTCGGCTGGACCTAATGGTCAGGGGTCCCTTTACCTTAAACGTAGCAAAAGCGACATGCCAGAGGAATGTGACGTATCAGCATGTTGTCACTGTCCCTAACACGAATAAATGGAATTGAATAATAGGGCTTAGCTTAATTGATTTCAATGGAACTTAAGCACATTTTACACTCATTTGGATTGGGTCCAAAATGAAAACCCTTTGATTACATTTGCAAAGAGTTTAATTTCTCCTGTTGGTTTCAGTGGGCTGGATGGTTCCCAGGCTTTGTGATGAATGAGAAATACATACATCCAGGCAGCATTTTGATCTATAGCTATATTACATCTTTGCATATTATAAAATATAGGTCAGTACAAGGGAGTAGAAGTCAAAGTGCAAACTCCTCCACATGGCTTGTTAAGCTTATCCCTATTTTGAAAGCCATCAAAGAGGATTACCTACCTGTTCAAGCAAGAGAAGCTTTTCCTTTTACTAAAATTAACAAAGGTATTCTTGCTGCTAGCTTAATGCTTTAGTGGGTTGCGCTGTGTACTTCCATATTTGAGACCTCTGTTTGTGAGAGAGTGCTGGCTACTATTATTTTTGTTGTTTCTGCTACTGTCTGTGCCTGGAATTATTACTGGCATGTTACTTTGTAATACTAAAGGATTGCAGAAAGGTGCATTATGTGTAGCTAGTGGCTGATTGAGTTGTTGTGTGGATTCAGAGGAACCTGTTTACAATCTTTCCCATTGATGATATGACAGCTGCTACTACCAGGGAACAGAGTGCTAACTTTGTACTGCATTTGCGGCAGTCCCCCAATAAAAGGTAGAGTGACTTACCTGTCATTCAAAGACAAAGTTTAATTTTTCCAAATTGCAAGGTGAGAGAGAAATTCTAGAAGGTTGAGACGTGTTCTGCAATGGCTAGTATTTTGTGACATAACTGAGAACAGTTTGAGGTTTGGTTTTTTTAAAAAAGTTGGTTTTAATAAAGAAAGTTAGTTTGAGGAAGATTGCAGGTGATTCTAAATGAATTACATCTACTAGATATGAAAAATTGCTTTGGTGGATAATTTTTTTTAAAAAAACAACAACAACCCGGTTTGAAATACAAAGGATACAATCCACACAACAAATGTTCCCTTATGTTGATATGACCCTTTTCTCTGCCATTGCAGCCAGCCGCACCGGAACAAATTCTAGGCAGACATGGGAGATGGATACCACACAGTCCCAAAGCTGTGCAACTACCTGGGGGCAGGGGGGGGGGGCTGGAAGGTTTTTCAAGTTATTCTACCAGTGTGGCAGAACTTCTTAGCCTTGAGTGGGGCATTAGCACCATTGCTGCAATTGGGAAAGGGTAGAGTAGACTTTGCACCTTGAGCCTTTAATGGTTATGGGGTACAAAATAACCCTTTCACTCATTTCAGTATTGCAATATATATTATGAGAGGAAAACAATCTACAAATAGGCATCTTAATTTTTCATACACATACACCTCAGTCCAACTGAAAGTTCTCAATTATGGCGCAGTGGTGGGAAGCACAGGAACTGGTAACCTCAACTGAGTTTGCATCCAAAGAAAGGCAGAGCTCTGGAAAAGCAGTTCTTTACACAGTGGGCGAAGAGCAATATGGATGTAAAAAATAAATAAATTCCACTTTACACCATACTCTCTTTTGGCTGTGTGCTCACTTATAGTGAGCTCGGGAAGGTATCCTGTAGGTACTAGTATATGCCTACATATAAACAAACAAACACAGAGACAACTTGTTGTTCTGACTAGTTTGGGGAAGCAGTGGGATAACGCTTCCTCCAGAATGAGATCTAAGAATGCCCCCATCATCTTTGTTGGGTGGGGTTTGGCAGAAATAATCCTTACTCTTGAAAACTTTTCCCATGGGGGCAGGGGGCGGGAGACTTATGGAAGCTAGTTTCACTTCTCTGGGATTTCTACAAAGCATTACTATAATGTGACTCTGATCTAACATAGTGCAGTAGTGTGTATGGATTATCCCTTTCTGCTGGCTGGAGGCCATAGAGGATATAATTTAAATCCTAATGATACCATGGCTAATGAAGATTGCCCTTTAGCTAACAAACGCTCCAAGTTCGCACCATCCTCTGGATGCACAAGAATGAGCATCTCCTTGTGCTCGTTCATGCAAACAGAAAGATCCAGAGGGCTCCCGAGTTCAACCATTGGCTAATAATGAGGAAAAGCTCTTGTAATAGGAAGAACCTTTGCCTTTCTTTCCAAAGGTCAAGCCCATTGATGGTACTCTGACTACTATTTAAGATTCTTTTGATGTCAAGAATGCAGTAGGCAATGTGCAGAATACAGTGGTAGCAAAGTCCTGTAGACTACTGTTGTTGTTGTTGTTGTTGTTGTTGTTGTTGTTGTTGTTGTTGTCGTCATATTGTAGATGCAGAGAGCTGAGAACTATGTCCTGCATATGATTATCTAGTGTATGAGTCTCTGCCTGAGATGAGATTTCAACTATGCACCAACCATGTTCATAACTGTCATGCTATACCAACTCACACATACTTTCATTCTCATAATACCAAAACATAACATATTGATTGATCGGGTGAAAATAGGTATGCTTGTTATATTTGTACCTCTCCCTTTCTCCATGGAACCCTGAACTGTCATTTTAACCTGATGACAGGTAAGTTAGGTTAGTCTGAGAGAAAGTGACTTGGCTCCGTGGTACACTCCAGAACTTAGAGTGTGGAAACAAGCTGGGAAGTGGCTCAAAAACAAGTGGAAGAAAACTCTTGCGGAATGCAGTCGAATGTCGAGGGCGAGGCTCATCACGACTGACTGAACGCAGCAAGGGAGGCATGCTTTGCTGCCTCTAATGCATCCTTATGGTGCCATCCAACAGAGCTTTTTTGGGTGGTGCAGGGCCTCTTACAGTCTGGCCTGACGGATGCAGCAGAACCAATGGTAGCTCGCTGTGATTTGTTTGCAAAGCATTTTGAGGATAAAATCACTTGCATCCATCAGGATTTTGACTCCCCTGTTACAGCGAACAAATATCAAGAGGCGTCCAGAGCAATGTCTAGTTCTGTTGTTTTGGATGAGTTTCACTTAGTAAGGTTTGAGGTGTTTGGATCAGCCAAGGTGGATGCTTGCACTCTGTACCCTGGCCCCTCTTGACTGATAAAAGCTGGTGGGGAGGGGACAGCTGGCAGAGCCAGGAGATGATTAATGCCTCCTTACGAGAGGGTGTGGTCCCTGGCTGCCTGAAGGAGGCAGTGATAAAACCACTCTTCAGTAAACCCTCCCTGGATTCAGGCAATCTAAGTACGGACCAGTTGTCAATCTCCTCTTCCTGGGCAAGGTTCTTAAGCAGATGGTCAGATTTGGCACAGAAACTGCTTTGGGTGCCCTGTATGATTACCTTTGTTGTGAGAGAAATGTGGAGGCGAAATGTGTCCCTGTTAATTCTCCTTGACCTCTCAACGGCTTTCAGTATCAACTATGGTATCCTTCTGGAGTGGGCTGTCTGAGTTAGAGGCAGATTTAGGACAGCGCAACCTGTTCTGCCTAGGGGGCGCCGGAGGGCGTCAAAACTATGATGTGGTGAATTGAGCAGAACAGAAGGCGAGAGATGGGGGCTTCAGATTTTGCCCTCTCACAGAGTGCACTGAAATTTGAAAGACCAAAGTCTGCCCCTGTGGGTGGCACCACTTTGCAGTGGTTCTGGTCGTATTTGGACAGTCATTTCCAGAGGGTGATTCTTCGGCCCCATGGAGCCTTCAATTTGGGGTTCTGTGCAGCCTTCTATGCTGTTTAAAATGTACATGAATCTGCTGAGTGGGGTTATCCAGAGTTTTGGAGTACCTTGTTAGCAATATGCTGATGACGCACAGCTCTATTTCTCCTTTACATCTGCAGGTTTGGCAATGGATGTGCTGGACCATTTTCTTGCCTCAGTAATGGACTGGATGAGAGCCAGCCAACTGAAGCTCAATCCAGATAAGGCTGAGACGCTGTTGGGTGGTTCTCTAGACGGGTGGGGTTCTCTAGATGGGTTCTCTAGATGGGTGGGAGCTTACATGCTCTTGATACGGTTACCCTCCCTCTAAAGGAGTGGTTATGTATCTTGGGGGTACTCCTGGGTCCTTTGCTGTCATTTGAGGCTCAGATGGCCTCAGTGGCGCAGAGTGCCTTCCATAAACTTTGACTTGTGGCCCAGCTGCACACTGTACTGTTCCCAGTCTCCACTTAGGGCTGCTCTGACAAACAGAATTCAACATCAATAAAGGACATTCCTGTATGAAACAAGAATGGAACACAACACACTCATTCTGGAGAAATATGAGCACACATAGCTATTTTCTTGAACAGAACTCAAACAGCATATATTTCACTTTTTCCTGTTACTTCCTGGCCCATATTTAAAAGTGCAACAAAGGATCACTTTGGACAGATCTAAGTATAGGTTTTAAAAAATTAAGAGAGCCTTTTCTTTTAAAAGTGACCATTTCTCTCTCTCTCTCCCTCTAGGTATCTGGCCTTCTGAAGAGGTACTAGCTTACTACTGCCTGAAGTACCATGAAGTGTTCAGGTACAAAAGCAACCCATAAAAGAACCTTTCCAATCCATTAGTTTTATTATATTTGCATGGTAAAGATTGCTATGATTTAAGTCGTCAGATTCTGTTTTTAAAAGTTCAAGGTGAAAGCATGTTGCTCTTAACAAAGAATTTGGAGCTGCCGTTGGGTACTAATATTGCACAGCAAGCTTTCTGCTATATGTCAAAGACTTTTGATTTCCACTCAAGGCGTTTTATTTCACTTTGATTTTTGGGAAACAAAAGTGAGGCGTCAATCGATCAGCACTGATTGTGAAGGTCAGGGAAAAAACAAAAGGCATCTGTTACTGAGTTTACTCTTACTTCTGTTCTGAAAGTCAGTAAAGTATTGTCTGGGAAGGTATATCATAGTTTTAAAGCAGAGCTTTGGCACCAGAATATTTCTTGCACTCTCTGCATGCTTTTTACTATTGTTTTACTGTATATTTTTCATATTTCGGTACCAGAGGCTTACAAGGCTCCCCATCTAGACATGCTGGTACAGTACAGAACATGTAATAGATCAAGCTTCCTGGCCTTGCTGGGCTTAAGAAATGTGTACATGGTAGAATCCCAGAAAATTAGGGACATTTAAGATGTGACATAGGGTTAAGCAGAAGCAGGGCAATTCTTGCAGCCATCTCCCTGCCCTTTTATTCAGTTATTTTGAACGGAAGCTACAGAAGGCCACAAATATGCTCTTGCTTGGGAGAAATGTATCTGTATTTCTAAGTCAACATGGTCAATAGTATGCTAGAATGCATAGGGCTAAAAACAAACAAAAGCCAACTTTAATCTACCACTCCATTCACAGATGGCAAAAAATGGTGTGGGGAGGGGAGGTATTTATTTATTTATTTAGGGATGCAAATATATAGAACATTTGGGTGCTTGTCATAGGCCAGCTATGGGGATCTGGGGACCATCCATATGTTATTAGGTGGCAGCTCTCATCAGCCGCAGCATGGCCATTTGAGTATCACAGGGCCTCCACCCTTGCCGTGAAGACAGATTAGCCTCCTCCTCCTCCTCCTTCTCCTCCTCCTCCTCTAAAAAAGGTGGGGGATGTCTCCATCATTCTCCAATAATGGCACTATATTTGATCATTCATTGAGATGGGGGTGCCAGCTGGCAGCCGACCAAAGGAGTTCTATTCCTGCCACAACTGGCGATGCTAAAATGAAGGTTATTTTAAGAAAAACCGCTGCACCTCTGCCTCTGGTAAACCTCCCAACCTTTCCAAAATTTTCACGCACCATGGTGATGCCGGGCTTGCACCCCTGAAAGGCCACTTTGTTGCTGCTAATGTAGCAAAAACAATGCAGGAGGCAGCAGTTATGAGTTACTGGTCCCTGCAGCCACAGCAGGCGCTATGATTCTCCAGCTGTTTCACTTCACCTCCAGTGGTGTACTCCATTTTCTTTCAAGACAGACAGATGCCAACAAGATGTGGGTTGGTGTATGTCTTTGCACATATTGAACTATGAGTGTTCACTTCTGCTACATGTGCTATATGAGCTGGGTAGGGGACATAGACCTATTTCCTACCTAGTACAGATGTTCATATGGAAATGAAAAACTGACTGCCTATTTTATAGGCCTATACTGTATATAAATTTTGAACATCAAAAATAGATCTGGAATCAACAGCATAGAGCTAATTTCATAAAACTGATTGCCATCCATACATTAAATGCCCATGGTTAAATTTTCACCTTTTTTTCAGAGGGACAACTCTTGCGACAAAAATAGTCAAAGGATCTTATGGCACCCTTGACACTAACACATTTAATATGGCATAAATATTTGTGGACTCATGCCCTTTTGTCAGGGTGTCTGTGGAAACTTAGTGTAATATATTTGTCACAACTCTTTTTAACTGTTGTTGCTGTTGTTGTATTTGTGTATTCACTTGTGTATTTTTGTTCACTATACTTAAGTCTTCTGCATAATTGCAGACACCACATTGGATTGTAAGTATGGATGCTGCCCTTCCTTCTGTAATTAAGACCACAAGATATTTTTCTGGCTCTTCTTCATGATCTCTGTGGACACATACAATTGAGTTCTGAATCTGTATATCTGGTACCTCCTAGAGCTCTGTTTTGTAACTTCCACAGCAGTCTTTAGGAAACTAGCTTTGGTCTGGAGGATTGTTCTGGACTTTTTGATGACTGAACACTCCTTAGATTATATATGCTAGGTGACATTAAGGCAGCAATTTCAGCAGATGATCTGTGACATTATTTATTTATTTATTTATTTATTTATTTATTTATTCATTTATTCATTTATTCAGTAAAACTATTTAAAATCCTACCTTTAAGAACTTAAGAAGAACCCAATGGATCAATCCAGTGGCATAATGTTTTCACAGTGGCCAACTAGATGCCTATGGAAAGCACGCAAGTAGGGCCAAGCACAGCAGCTCTCCCCGATCCTGCGGTTTCCAGTGGGTGGTATTCTGAAGCATACTGCCCCTGACAGTTGAACACCCTTAACCTATATAGATTTAAGAGCAGGGTAGGCCAGGTGGGGAAAGGCCTGAAAAGCAGGGAGCAGGTCTTTCAGGACTCACAGCCAAGATGATCCCAGCTAGTATTGCTGCAGCAAGTTCACACGGTCAACTCCCAATATGCTCACTATCCCCATCAAGGTACTATATTTCATACATTAGTAGACAAACCCCAAGCTGCATCTAGGAATCCCATTCAGTCTGCCAACCCCCCTTGCTACAACACCAGTGGATTTGTCATACTGGGGCCTGACACAATTCTGAAAACCTTGTCCTCTGACAAAGACCCAGACCGCCCTGAGCCTGGAGACTCTATCCCATTTCAGCACTGATCTGGAAGACCTTGGTATCCAGGGAGAGACCTCACCAGGCCTGCCAGGAAGGGCCCTTGGAGTGGGCCCTCTGATTCACCTGCAGCAGAAGACCTGCCACCCCCCCCCCACACACACACAAAGGGGAAGGTCAACTTTTCTCCCAGTCTCAGAGAACATAGTTGTCAGAAATTCCGGACTCAGCAAAAGAGCACATGCCTGAAAGCCCAAGGGAACAACTTGAGATTAAGGGACTCCTTGGGATGTGTGCAGCTGGTCCTGGATGGAGTCTGAGGGACCAGACTATATAAGCCCTCAGTTGAGGTCTGCTAGCTGATGGACCACCACATGTCTTTCCCCTTCCAGGCCAGCCTTTCTCAACCAAGGGTCCAGACATGGTGTTGGACTCCAATTCCCACCATTCCTAGCCATCCTGGCCAGGGTCAGGCATGATGGGAGCTGTAGTCCAGCAACATCTAAGAACCCAAGGATGAGAATGGGTGTCGGAGACTCTTGCAACCTGTGCTACCTTCTTTGCCCTACCTCTTGACTGCCTTCCCATATTGCTGACCTCAGGATGTCTACTCAATTACTCTGTCCTCTGGACTGTGTTTGATTCTGGCTTGCTTTATTCTGCTTGATTACAACTCCTCCTCAACTCTGTTTTCTGGACTGTTGTGATTCAGTTCTCAGCCAGAGGTTGACCTTGTGTGGAACTGTAACTCTCCAATGGTTTGACTTTACCTCCCAATGGCGCAGTCTTCCATTGTCTCTCAAGACAAACGGATGCCAGCAACAACAACAACAGTATAAGTGTAAATTTTCCATAGGCACACTTCTACAATGTCCTTTCCATGCAAAACAAAACAAAACCCAAATGAGCATTATACCAAATATCTTGGGTTTCTTGTCCCCCGCACCCCACCAGCCTCCAGTAGCTTCCTATGCGCAGTTTCAAGTGCTTGTGTTGAAGCATGGGTGATATTCAACTAGTCTTATTGAAATTATTAGACCTAACTTACTCATGTTCATTAATTTCAGTGGGTCTACTCTGAGTAAAATTTAATTGAATCCCATATCTTTCAGACACCTCCTTTATGTTTGAAATGAATAAACAAACCTTATCAAAACTTACAAAACATTGCTCCCATACTGATGTGTATCTCTGTTGTTGTTGTTTGAATTTATATACCACTCTATACCCAGAGGTCTCAGGACAGTTCACAGAACAAAATCAAAATATAAAACAAAACATATAATTGAAATAAAAACAACAACCCAATAACCCTCCTCCCCAAAACTCCACATTTTAAAAGGGCATAGGATGTCAATCAAATGAACTGAAGGCCTGGTTAAAAAGGAATGATTTTGCCTGGCACCTAAAAGTGTACAATGAAGGTGCCAGGTGAACTTCCCTGGGGAGAGCATTCTGCAGACAGAGAGCCACTGCAGATAAGGCCCGTTCTCGTGTTGCCACCCTCCAGACCTCTCAAGGAGGAGACACACATAGAGGGGCCTCAGGAGATGATCTTAGGGTCCGGGTAGGTTCATATGGAAAGAGGCGGTCCTTGAGGTATTATGGTCCTGAGCCATTTAAGGCTTTATAAAACCAGCATTTTGAACTGCACCCAGAAACTAATTGGTAGCAACTGCAGTCGGACCAGGATCAGTGTCTACAAGGAAAAGTCAGCCTGTGTTCTTACTGGTTGCTCCTTAGTTATCTCTTCCATGAGGAGGCTCACCAAAAGCTTAGCCCTAAACACTTTTCGGAGTGATCTAACTACTTTATTTATTTAGGAATTTTATGAAAATATTTTTATTATTTTTGTTTGTGTGGTTTCCATTCTAGTATATTTTATGCTATACAATATAACTCGTAACCTGTCTTGAATTATTTTTATCCACCAAGAGTTTTAAACATCCCAGCAAATGTCTATCATGAAATGGTATTTTCTTGCATAAATGCACTCTAGGTTGTGGTTGCCAATGAACTTTGAAATAAATTAATAAAAATGTGCACATCAGATACTTAGCATTCTCATTTGTCATCTTTAAGGAAACAACTGATGTTGCACAAACTTTTTGATTTTTACTCTATGGGCACCAGTCAAAGCTTACTTACTTTTGAACAATCCCAGAGATATCAATGGGACTTTCTTAAAAGCAAATTTACTTGGCACAAAGCAGTTGTGCTAAGAGGGTGTTTTTAAAAAACAAAAAAACAACTAGGATCTTTTGTAGGCCAGTTGTAATTAAAGTGCTAATTATGAGCTAAAATTTCCACCTGTGCATAGCAAAGAAAGAAAGAAACACACACACACACACACACACACACAGCTGAGGTGTGTACTTTATTTTAAATGTCAGAGTTTCTGTTACAAATTTCAACTATTTCATTCCATAGTTCTCCAGAGGGTGGGAGCAAGAGTGAGCAAGAGAAATTATATTAATTCTTTCATTTACTTGTCTAACTGTTTTTGAACGAATGAATGTGAATTAACAGTGTTATCCTTTCCTAACAATTATCTTTCGTTACTCTAGCTAGTTTAGTTCTAAAAGACAGTGCCATTGACAAGGAATGGTTGGGGGGGAGGGAGAGAACCTTCTCGGATTTTTTTTCAGCTCAGCGGTGGTAATGTTGCACTGAGCACTAATGAGGGAACCCCCACTGGTTTGCCTGCTTTGTGACTTTTCTATTTCATAATTATTTTTAAAACGCAAAACGACATGAGGTAGCCCGGTCATGCCTCTGCTACTTCCTGGTACCTCCGCGCCGCACTACAGATAGCAATTTGTTCTTGTAACATATATGTCTCTCTCGCCATTTTCATCTAATTTGTATGGGTTCTACCATTTCTTTTCTCTCTTTCAGGGGCCTTGCTGTGTGTGAGCTAGGGGGTGGCATGACATGCTTGGCTGGGCTTATGGTAGGTCTTTTCTCAATTCCAATCCTATTCAGAGGGAGGAACAAAGGGGAAAAAATGTTCCAGTGCCTCCAACTGCTGGGTCAGAGAACTGTCAACAGAATCAGCTGCGGTCAAGCTGCAGAGTCTTGAGAGACCTTCTAGATTGACTTGCTTTCGTATCATATTGATTTTATGGTTGCCTCGATGAGCAGAAACATTTTACCTCAGTGTAGTCAATATCTCTTGTTGTGACATTCCAGGCCACGTACGGTCTGTCTTTCATTGCCATAGCTGAAGCTTCCCCCCTCCTCAGATTATAGTCCCCCCCCCCATTTGCTAAGATACAGGAATAGCCTGGCGAATCACAGTTGGAGCACCATGATATAGCTGCTAATGTTTTGCCTGCATTATTACACCAACAAACATGATCCAGAGCTCTCGGTAATTAGATTCTTTTGAATTAGATTGGCCATTCAGGAGCGTCATTCACCATTCTCTGGGTTCTGAGTCATGTATTCAGGAGATATTATGTAGCAGTGCAGTGCATTAGACAAGTTTTTATGTCTCTACAAATAAAAGCATATTGTTACACTGATTGGCATTTGACAAACCTGTCGTTCTTACACAATGTGTCGAGGTTACAGCCCAATGTGCGAGCATGTCAAAGCTCACAAAAAAATTACCCTTACAAAGCCATCTGCCTGCAATGCAAAGTTATATGAAGGGCATCAGGCAGTCAGACAGAAGCAAGCTGAAAGGCAGAGTGACAGCCTCGTATGATGGCTCTGCTAGATAAACAGAAGCCCGCAAATGAAAGCCTCTCAGAATACCATCATCCGCTGTCACAATGCAATTACGGAACAGAATGATAGCAAGATAGAGGCTCCCGCAAATGGAATGATAAAAGTATTGACTGATTTGATTGAATGATTAAAATAATGCAGACATAAAATGAAAAAAGATTGAAGACTGTTACAGAGAAATAGGTGAGGAAGCATGATACTGAAGGCTTGTCACTCCTGTCTTCACTTCCACACAGACAAGCATATTTGCTCATTGTTTGCTATGCCTCTCTCTCTCTCTCTCTCTCTCTCTCTCTCTCTCTTCCCCCACCCCCACCTTCCAGGTTGCTATTTCTGCAGATGTCAAAGAAGTTCTGTTAACTGATGGAAATGAAAAGGCCATCAAAAGTATCCTTATTCAGATAGAAAACTGGTCTGTTGGACTCGTTCCTTTTTCACTACCTGAGCAACAATTGATATAAAAGGACAGCAAGGGGTCCATATAATAATATATGCATACGTACACATACCCACTGTAAGTAATTAAAAATATATAATGTTATTAAATAGATTTACAGTGTTCCCGGGGGGGGGATTCACACTCCCTTTTACATTAAAAAAAGTGTGCTTGTTCTGAAAGAAAGAATCAAGAAACATGATAAATACTGATCCCATGTTATGTAAGTATTCAAATCAGTTCTGTTTAAAGTTATACAACAACAGACCTTACAATTCCAGTTTTACGGATTTTCCAGTTGCCAGTCTACTTCACATTGGTTTTGCTTCAAGATATTGACATTTTATATTGAATAAATATATATGTTACATATGTATTTACCCAGAGTGATATCCAAAATTAGTCATACTCATAGTAGACTCAATTATTTCAGTGGGTCTTCTCTGAGTATCACTTAGTTGGATATTATCCTAGCTTCTACTTTTTGTTTCTGTTTAGAGCATTTACACATAATAGTACATGTACTATTATGTACTATTATTAATAGTACACTCATAGTAACCTTTCCCTAACTTCATGCAAGATGCATCTCCACTCAGTTCATTACCAATCGCCCAGTATTTCTCTTAAAACAAGGTTTTTAAATACCACTTTTCATTCTTGTATTGGAATACATTTTATTAAATCTAATTAGTACATATGCAGGTAAACAAATTTGCACTTTAATATGACTGCAAATTATTCCCTCTCAGTTAACTAAGTGTCTACAATAGCATACAAGCTAAGTCCCATAGTGAATATTAATGACTGTTAGAAATTGATAGGGGAACGCAGAAGGTATCTGTTTGCTTTGGTTCTTGACAATAATGACATTTGCATGTTAGGGGTCTTCATTTAGTGGCGGAATACTGGCATGTCAAAGTTATGGAGAAATCTCTTTGTTAGTATTCACAAGATAGGTCCTTTTCCCCTCTATTTTATTTTATTCTGTTGTGAGGTTGTTGTTTTTTGAGGGAAACAATGTGTGCTTACAGTATGCGTACAATGGTAATGCAAGGATATCGACAATCAGACTTCAAGAACACTGTGCCCTCTTTGGGGGACCTCAATACAGCGATATCTGTGTCAAATTCTTGAAGAATTCAAAGATGAAGGCAGTCCTAGGCACTTATCCCATCTTTTAAGAATGTGACACACAGATGCTTTAAAATGGGGTTGGGGTGAAAGGGGAAGGGGATATTTTCCCTCTTATAATATTAAGCCAGGAAAATGTTGTTGTTGTTTTTTCTACCTAGAATCTACAGTTTTGCAGTGTGCCATATAGTTATGCATTATACTGTTGCTTTCTCTAGTACCTCTGTAAAAGATGTACATGAGGAAAACATTTTTAAGAATCAGTAGAGTTGAATCAGGATATATTATAACCAACTGAACTTATTTAACCTGGCTGATATTTTGCTTGCACTTTTAGATTTTTAGAATCACAAATTAAGCACCAGACAGCTTTAACAGTATCTCGCAGGTCTCTATTATAAAGTTTTCTTGCAGCGTCAAAATCCTTTGTGTCATCCAATGATCTATTATGCGAATAGAACTTTTTTAAAAAAACCAATTTTTAGGAGTTTTGGATTTTGCAAAGCAAATCTGCCATGACAATCTGGTTGTTTTCTGTTTCTCTATATGGTCAAAATATACTGCTTTGAAACAATCAATTATCAAATATACTTTAGATTAAACACTACCCATATCAACCCACTGAATTGCAGCTGAGGACAGAACATAAACAAAAATATTACTGACCTCATACTTGCATGGAAATAAAAAAAAAATCAGTTGAATTTATTAAATGTTTTAGTATTAACTTGCAGAGCTGTTAAAATGCACAATAACTTTCAGTGCCATTGTCAGGATGCTTGAATAAAGATTTGTACTCAACTAGAAACTTCCCTAAGGAAATATGTTTCAAAAATTGTCGATTCTGTGATGGGGGGTTACAAAGTGCCTTGTTTTGTTCTCTGTTGTTGAGCTATTAAATTAAAATACCCTTCTTGTTTAAAATTAGAGTTTACCTTTGTCCTTTAAATTTCTTTAAAACTTATAAATTATATGCCACTTACTATATATATATATATATATATATATATATATAGTCAAAATGGTGTCAACCCAGGAAGAGAGAAAATCACAGTCAGAAGCCGGGAAATCACTAAGCAAGCCTGCTAATTATTCTTAATGGGCAAGATGAACACATTAAGAAACAAATGAATACATCAGCGAAATGTAATTGAAAATCGACCTGGCAATAGTGCTTTGCATCTGAGCATTCACTTTTATATTATCATCATTGTTATACTTATTATTGTTGCTATTATTAGCATTATTCATAGAGGATATCTAGGGGTCCTGCTTTTGTGTAGTTTTGAATTTGTTGGTGGTGGTGGGATTTGATTTACCTTTTTACTCCCCCCCCCCCCAAAAAACCCCACTGAGTGTATTGTGTCCCATCAGTCTTTGATGGGTTTATTGTCAATTCATTTGTGAGAGTAATAATTTCATTTACTACAGGGATGTCAAAGCATGTGCTCTCTTAATAGAAAATCAATATATATCAGGTATAAGGAACACAGAAGCCGGCTTTCATATTAACTATTCCAGTTTTTAAGCAATCTCTTTCCCTATTGTATAACATTTAGGGGTACTTTTAACAATAAAACTCCAGTATGTTGTAGTGCGCCATGCAAACATGAATGTATTCTTTTTAAAACTCTGCCACTGCTCATATAGCACCATATTATGGTATAAGAAGCTATAATGTATAGCTGCACTTCCTAAGCTGCACTGAAATTAAATAACACTTGTTAGTAATTGCATTGCATAGTAACACTACTGTTTTATTAATGTATTATTTTGTCTTAAAATTAATGAAGTAATGATCTGACATTCATGCCTTGCTCCAGTCTACAAATTTCTTAGCCAGATCTCATTCTGAAAGGTATGTGGTATATTTAAACTATTTGCACTAATGTAAATACAGCTGAGAACTTACACATTCACTGATGGAGACTTTCAAGGAGGAAAAATGGTTTGGGGAGCTGCTTAAAAGTGATCTTTATTTTAGCTCTTTGTTTATCATGTACTTATGAATTGAAATATGGTATCTAGAAATGTGAGACAAGCTCAGAGTATATTACAATATCCACAATGCAAACCCCCCCACAAAAACCAGTAATATTATAATATAGCTATATTGTGTATGGCTCTCTAAATAATCTTAGAAAATCTAGGTTTTAAAGAGAAGCTTGAGAATGGATTCTGGAAAATAAAGGTTTATGCACTACGTTAAATATGTTGTTTATGATTCTGCATCCAGCTATAAACATATTCTATGTAGAAGTTATTTTGATTTCAGTAACAAATGTTTGTGCATGTGTGTAGGATGTAGTTGGATGCAGGTCTGAACCCTTCATGATTACACAACTAAAACAAAATTATTGAAGGCATTTTTTTTAAAAAAGTATACAATATTTTATTAGCGTATTTGCTTAATTAACCAAATAATACATAATTCTTTATGATATTAGTCGTGCCCTTTCTTTACTCTGTGATTCGGATCACGGTGTTACACAGAACACCATGGAAACATGTTTAAAAAAA
Source organism: Podarcis liolepis (assembly GCF_965112155.1). Lineage (NCBI taxonomy): Eukaryota > Metazoa > Chordata > Lepidosauria > Squamata > Lacertidae > Podarcis > Podarcis liolepis. Next base: position 103,343,897 of record NC_139557.1, read on the forward strand.
ATAATCCAAAACCCAGAGGGCTTTTTTTAATGTATTTTTCACAGCAACAACATTATCTCTACTGTTTTGTTACACACACACACACACACACACACACACACACACACACACACGTCTGTTATGTTCATAAACTTCATTATTATGGCTTTCTGAGCCTCTGTTACTCTCAACGGTGATGCATTAGAGAAATGTGTTTTTCTTTGCAAACGCCGCTAATGTGATTTGCAAGCTGCTCCTGCGGCAACTATATCCATGCCAGTGCTACAAACACCACTATGCTGGGATTCCCCACAAGTCTATGTGTGTCATAATAGCATTGCGATTTGTATTTCGCACATAAATCGGTGAGAATGGGAATGGGGACAACTCACCTAGGACAACTCCCCTAACAATATAACCTCTATGTCAGCGCAAGTCTACCTGCTAAATATAAAGCAGCCTGTTGACCTCACATTATCACTGGTCAACGACATAGCAGGATTGAATTGCTGCTCTTGCCTCATACCAAACGCTGCTGTAGCTACTTCAGGGTAAGCCATTTCGCATGTCCATGGTTTTTAAGGCTGGTGTTGCAGGCAATTCAAAGCATGTATGTCTGGAAGGATGCTCTCCTGGTTTTGAGGCTAGGCAGTAATCTAAGTGGGGTTTCTTGAAAGCCATGGGACTGATTTCCAAGCAAATGGGAGAAGGATGGAGGTGCTGTCTTTCTTCAGGAGGAAGAGTAGAATAAATATTTAATAAACAACAATAACAGGCAACTTCCAATAATTTCTCAGTTCACTGGTTCCAATGAGGTGTGTTGATAGTGTTGATAGTTTGCCAGGAATGATGGTGAGAAAGAAGGGCTAACAGACTGATGTATACCCCAGGGTGATATGACTTTGGGGTGATTTCTTCTGTAATCCAGAGTACATGTGTTTAAGGGCAAGTTCAGGGGTTATCAGCCTGGTCCCTACCGCCCACTAGTGGGCATTTCAGGATTCTAGGTGGGCGGTGGGGGGTTCTACGGCACAAGTTGAATCCTCCTTCCATCAAGCACTGGTGGGCGGTAAGGAAATTTTACCATCAAGAAAGATGCATTAGTGGGCAGTCGGTATAAAAAGGCTGACTACCCCTGGGCAAGTTTAACTGGCATAAAGTGACTTTCATGTATATCTGTTTAAAAGTTAGGGTTCCTTCAGCTACCTCTTACATTTGATAGCTAATTATGACAAATTCTATCCATTTTACTTTCCATCAGGGACCAAAGTATCCCTGGTGGGATGTGTAAACACTTCAGCAAGCTTGTGATGGGGGTGGGAGGTACTGCATGCTCTGAGCCTGGCCTCTGCCAGGGAGGGCAGGATACAAATAAATTATTATTATTATTATTATTATTATTATTATTATTATTATTATTATTATCTAAAGGTGCACTTAAGGATGGATGTCTGTCAGTGCTGTTCATCTCAATGGGGTGCACATTCTGATGTGTATTCCCAACCACAACTAGTCATTGTGTGTTAGCCCATCACTACCATGAACATCTGGAATGTGATGCCTTCCAGATGTTGTTGAACCACAACTCCCATCAGCCTGGACCATTGGCCATGCTGGCTGGGACTGATGGAGTTGGAGTCCGACAACATCTGAAGGTCATCACATTGACTTACCCCCCATCTGAGCATGATGCAAATGAGCTGCGCTGGTCCCCATATTGATTAACTGAGATTAAGTGGCAGCTCTTGTGCATGTGTGCTCATAATATATAATACTGACTATGGTTGCAGAAATATTTGCCATGAAAAATGAGTAGCTTTTGATCCATCAGTTTTATTTTATGGATGATTCTTAACCAGTGTTATAGATGTAAGTGATATAATCAGAAGAAATCAAGAGAAGTTCAGAGCCCAAGCAGTCTCAAGCTGGTAAGACACTTCTTATGTTTCTTTTACATTGTTTCTGTATGAATTTTTACCCATGCTAAATGAAAGTAGGATGAGGATGAAGTGCTGGCTCGTTTTCAGACTTGTGCTTGGCTCTCACTTGGAATCAATTTTGTCAGACAAAAATTATATACCAGTCCAGCATGTGTTGACTGAACACTTAGCTTTTTATGTTAATCCAAACTGCTTTTTTTCAAAATTCTGAAACATATATTGCTTTGCATGCACAAGAAAAAGTAACTTGTGCTACACATCATCTACCTTTAGCTACATGGCCACAGTGGTGTAGTGGTCAATTTTGATTCCAGGAGGCCATCATGACATCCCACATAAACATACCCCAAAGGAGAGTCCCCAATTAGAGGCAGCTATGTTGACCCATTATTACACATAGGTAAACACAGAAGTATCACACCAACAAGCAGCAGTACACAGCGTAAAATCTGATTTATTAGACTCAGCATGACTGCGATCCTGTGCATTGTCTTCTGGGATGAAGGTCCCTTGAACTCAGTGGTGCTTACTTCTGACGGCATATAGAGTCAGTTTGTAAGACACATAGAGCTTTGCGTGGCGAGTTCCCGCCCCCCACCAAGGATAAATAAAGACACCAGACACCAGAATTTAAGGTTATATGGGCGAATTAGGCCACAACTTTATTGAATTCAGGAATGAGAGGCATTGGCTTAGGCATTGGTCCTATCGACTATCCGGCTCCAGCCCATTTGCTGGAGACACGAGAAGGGTTAACATCATAGTGGGGGAGTCTCCTGCTGAGGCACGTCAACTAGGAGCTCCCCCGGGTCACCGCTCGGGGGCGTGCCTTTGGCCCACACCTCCATAGGCTTCGGACAGGGCCACGCTCCCCGGAGTCCTTTACCGGACCACCCTTTGTTCTCTGTGGGGAGGTGATGGCGCTCCCCCCCACATCCTCTTAACCCCTTCTTACCAATGCCTAACTGCCAATGCCAAGGAGTTGTGACGAGTTGCTACGAGGTAGGCGAAAAACCAAATGGCTGCAAATTGCCAATTGGGAAAAATTCCTACCATGCCCCTTGCGGTGACAGACCGAAGTCCATAGCAAAGTCAGAAACCTACCTAAAGGGAGGAAGGGTGAGAAAACGTGGGGGCTAGCCGGCAAAAGAGGGCGAGCCCCGGCCGCGCCGGCCCTAAATAGGCAGGCCACGCCTCCCCAGCCACCCAATTGGCTGGCTGGGTGGACGACGCAGCCGGGATTCCCCTGCTCTCGCGGGGGCTGAAACCAGCCCCCGGTCACGTGGGGTGGGCGTGAAGCCCGCAACCCCACCTCCTGGGCCAGGTCTGGAAGTGGCTTTAACAAAGGATCTTCAACCAGCTGAAGTGCAACCCTTGGCTTTTCATTAGAAATGCAAGCAAGCCTGCAAATAAGGGTTGCCATTTTAATTGCTAACATTAAGTAGGGACCCCTTCAAGGAAAAGAGAAGAAGGGAGGGCCAGAGGTCACTGGTAGAACATCTTCTCTGCATGCAGAAGGTCCCACTTTCAATCCTTGACATCTCTGGCTGAGAAGGACTCACGTCTATAATCCTGGGGACCTGCTGCCAGTTTGTGAAGACGATACTGAGCTAAATGAACTGATGGAAGGATCTGACTCAGCTTCCTATGTTCCTGTGGAGTATTCCCTCATTCTCTGATTTCCTCTATGCTAATCTGTCACAAAAACTTGAAAACCTCAATAATACCTCATTTGCTTTGCCTCAGCATCATCACTTCTGCTGTGAAAGATGTCCTACACTGGATTCCCCCTCTGCTACTACAATAAAATAACTACTACAACTACAACTAATAATAATAATAAATACTTCACTGATGGCCATAATCAAACTCAGCAGTATCCCTGCTGAAGGATGTGTGAAGAGCGTGAAGAAGCGTTCACTAAAATATGTACCGTATGTAGCAGACACTACTAAGTGATTCAGGGTGGCGCTGTGGGTTAAACCACAGAGCCTAGGACTTGCCAATCACAAGGTTGGCGGTTCGAATCCCCACGACGGGGTGAGCTCCCGTTGCTCTGTCCCTGCTCCTGCCAACCTAGCAGTTCGAAAGCACCTCAAAGTGCAAGTAGAAAATAGGTACCGCTCCGGCGGGAAGGTAAACGCCGTTTCCGTGTGCTGCTCTGGTTCACCAGAAGCGGCTTAGTCATGCTGGCCACATGACCCAGAAGCTGTACGCCGGCTCCCTCGGCCAGTAAAGCGAGATGAGCGCTGCAATCCCAGAGTTGGCCACGACTGGACCAGGGGTCCCTTTACCTTTACCTTTACCTTTACCTTTACCTTTACTAGGTGATTCACCACAAACTAGACATGTTTATTTTTCCTCAGGGGCTGTTACAGCTAGAGACAGAATTGGATTGCCCTTACACTGTAATTAATCTATGTTTAAGAAAGCAATTAATATCTGAAGCTACCATATACTAAGTCAGACCATTGTCAGTCCAGGTCAGTATTAGCTATTCTTGCCAAGGTTAGCTCTTGCTACTTGAAGATCATTTTGAATGTAGGTGCTCGTGATTGAATCTGGGTCCTTAGGAATGCAGCGTAATGTACTGTTACTGAACCGTTTCTATCAAAAGATTCAGATGAAAGCATGTTTGAGGCCAGGAAATGTTTTCTTCCTCTGCTCTAACTGTCTCTCTGCCTTGTTTGGAGGCCTCAACACAACTCAGTGGTAGGCCACCTGCTTTGTATGACAAAGATTTAGGTTCCAATCTACCTTCTCTGTCCTAGAGCAAGGCTGTTGAAGTCCAGCTGCAGCCTGCTTTGATGTTTGAGGTTAAGGGTCTAAATGGAATAGCCAAAACCAATGTTGTATAGGTCTGTTTTAGGCCCATTTTAATGGGCATTTACTTAATATTTCAGTTCTAACCTGGAGGCAAAACCATTGGGCAGCTTAAAGCAATTGTTCCTTTTTTATCATATGTACCGAACTTAGTACAATCCCATATCATTTCAGGTTCCAAGCATCCAAAATAAGTGCTTTTCTTAAGACCTTAAACACCTCTGATTTCAGCTCACTGTGAACAGACCCCTGTTTTGTTTCATGCACACCCATATGTAGGTTTCAAATTGCCATGTAGTGTGTGCAAGACTTCATCTCTTGTCAAGATTTACAACCTGGTCTTTTAGATATCAATCAAAAGCACATTTTCAACAATGTCCTCATTTACATTTATCTAATGTTTAAGGTCATTTGTGATCATTTGAGTGTATTTCAGCATATGGAATCAGTGAATAATAGATTTCAGCTCCATGCTGTGAAGAAAGATTGTGTTTTTACAAGACATAATGTTGTTTACTGGGTGTTAATAATCACTAATTAATAAACATATCTAGATTTCTAAAATGTTGCATTTTCTGTGATGGAAATGTCAAGTGTTTAACTTGCTGAGTGCAATAGCATTTTCTTCCTTCTCTGCATAAAATAATTTAATTACAGAAAGATGTGCAATGTTGTACTGCAATATAGAGCTCATTGGTCTTCCCCATTTTGGTACCTATAGATTACCATTCAAATATTTCATATCAATAAAAACTATTTATAGCATACTCTGTGCTATGCTACCATAAAACAGTTTGAATTGTGCCAATATAAATTTTGACTAACATCCTTTTACCCATTTCACTATTTTATTTCTATATTGTTGTATCTATAACTCTCTCCACCTGAAACATATATACTTGCAGGCAATTTCTACTGAAATTAACAGGAACTTTTCCCCAACCAAATGAGTTGAAGCATATTTTCAATTAGTGAGTGGTCTTACTCAAAGTTGTGTAAACAGATAATGGTTCCCTTGAAATCTAGGCCTTGGCTATATTTTAAAATCATTGCTGCACATATTTGTATCCCTAAAATAACATGTTCTCTGCTACAGAATTGAGCTCTATGACTAGATATATCTGTTTGGTAGCTAGGATTTATCCTCTCTGAGTGGAACCCCTGTCAGGTTTTCAGTTACATTGCTACAGTCAGGTGCCTGCGTCTTCCACAATTAAAAAATTGTTGGTGGTTCTGCCATTCTTACACTTCTGTGTAGGTTGTACATGGAATATTGGAGAAACAGTATCAACAATAGCCTTTTGTTCCCCGAATACCAAGGTCCCTATTTAGGTTGCCCTACTATATTTTATAGTGTATAGTATAGTATATAGTACTATATTTTACATTTTATAGGGGACGCGGGTGGCGCTGTGGTCTAAACCACTGAGCCTCCTGGGCTTGCCGCTTGGAAGGTCAGCAGTTCGAATCCTTACAATGGGGTGAGCTCCTGTTGCTCGGTCTCAGCTGCTGCCAACCTAGCAGTTTGAAAGCACATCAAAGTGCAAGTAGATAAATAGGTACCGCTCTGATGGAAAGGTAAATGGCGTTTCCATGCGCTGCTCTGGTTTCACCAGAAGTGGCTTAGTCATGCTGACCACATGACCCAGAAAAAACTGTCTGCGGACAAACGCCAGCTCCCTCTGCCAGTAAAATGAGATGAGCGCCGCAACCCCAGAGTCGTTCATGACTGGAATTAACGGTCAGGGGTCCCTTTACCTTTATTATATTTTATGTTGAATGCCTGCCAAGCACATGTCTGTGTATAGGAGTGTAAGACTCAGGGTGGGGGTGGAGTGCTTTCAAACAGTTATGGCCCATATGTCTCATACAAAATACAAAAGAGAGGTGGCCAATTATGCTTATTTAAACATTTTATTAATCCTCGCATTACATCACACGTTATGCCTTCCCCCTACATCCTCTAGTTACCTTAACTGTTGGGGGATTCTTTCCCCACCCACCTTTCTATGAGAGAGCCCAGGATACTTCCCACCCTTTATTCAGGGTAGGATCGCCTGCAGTCGAATTTCCGTGGGGTGGCTTCTCTAGCCTTATTATCTGAGTGCTGAGAGGAGTAGCCCTTCACTTCCTGGGCCTCCTCTCAGCTTGTGCCCAGAGGCTCCTTCTTCTGCCGCTGACCACGCTATCTTTCTCACTTACATCTGGAAGATATTGGAGGGATTGCCCTTCAAGCAGGCACTTTACTGTCCTGGTCTTCTCTTGCCCTCTCTGTGATCTGGTTTTTCCCATTCTTTCTGGAACCGAACTCCCCCCCTCTCTCCTGTGAGTGGTTCTGATCTCCTGCTCTGCCCAGGATGGAAGGCAGAAGCAGGATTTGCACCCTCAGGGTCCCAAGCCGCCTAGCAAGGCATCCTCATGCCATTTCCAGGAGGCTTCCCTGGCGCCCACTGTGGGTTCATCTCAAATCTCCCATAGGGGAAACCCAGCCTGCAGGTGCTGCTCCAACCATCTCCTCCTCTTGGCTCCATCAGAGATGGATGGTCTGACTAAGACTGCTGCTGAACAGGTTGCTGCTGCTGCTGCTGCTGCTGCGTCTACTGGCAAGATGCCTGCCTTCCTCTACACACTCCCTCCATGGAGCCTTCTTTTATACTTATCAATTTCATAAAATTTATGCAATGCTTGATTGTGTTCTTTAAAAAATACAAAAAACTTCAAAGCCGGTTTACAAAAAATAAAACGGATCAATCAGGAAAAATTCGCAACCATACTTTAAAATACTAAAACAGACTAAAATTATCTCAACTTTCTAAGTAGGTTCATCTAAACAGGAATGATTTTAGCAGGCACCAAAAAGAGTACAGTACACATGAAGACAAAGTCCAGATGAAGTCTGACTAGTGCAGAGTAAAGTTGAACTCTCATTTCCCATGTTTGGGAAACTATGGTACTATTAATGCTGGCCAAATATTGCTTTAGCCCTTTTTTGCCACTGCATCACACAGCTAACTCGTGTTCAGCTTGTGATCGACTACAAACCCAATATACTTTTCATATATAGCCAGGTTTCCCTCATTCTATACCTGTGCAAAATTATTATGATTAACTAAACAATTTTTTTTTCATTTGTCAATGATGCATTTTATTTTGTTAGCTTTGGCACATTTTAATCAACGTCTTTTTGAATTTTATTACCATATTATGAGATGCTAGCTACTCTAACATTTACGTCATCTGCAAATCCCACCATTGATTAAAATTTTGGAAAGTATTCATGGGTTCCGTGTGCCTGTCACAGGAATTATGTCGAATTCTAGTGTGCCTTTTCATTTCATTATCTATAGGTTGCCTACTTTATATTCACAATTTCAAAGCACCTATGATGGAATTAGTCAAGGTATTTAACCTTAGTGACCATACATGAAAGTGTAGAGAAGTTGTGTTTCCAATTTCACAGCCAGTTTTGTCTCACCTTCTCCCAAAGGCCTTTATGATGACCTTTCCAAAGGCCAGGCTAAGTTTCACAACTCTGCTGGAGATTTGTCATCACTGTGGGCTTTCCAGTAGCAAAGTGACCCATGATGACTTGAATGTTGCCCATGAGAATTGGCAGCCAAGGCACAATAATCGGAACATCTGAGGTTGAACAGGTTTCCAGTAGCCCTGGGTGTAAATCAGGTGCTGATATCAAGGTCAGAGAAAGCAGTAGACTGCCTGACTGTAAACAAAGCACAGAACTGTACCTGATAAAAATAAACCCCTTATTCTCAGAGTATATACAGGATATTGTCATAATCTCATGTTATCCTACCACTGGAGCATTTAAGATTTCTTGGTAATGCAACTGAAGATCTACAGTAACGGCACTTCAGATTTCTAAGTACCGGTACTTGGGGGGAAATGGATACCCTATTAATGAGAAATAATGTGTAACTTTAGATGTCCTTGGGAAGTCCTTGGAAAGTTACACAGTGAAGTGAAGACCAGTGATAGACTGGAAGGCCATAGCTCAGTAGTAGGACATCTACTATGCATACAGAAGGTCCCAGGATTAATCCCTGGCATCTCCAGGTGAGACTTGGAATGTACCCTGCCTGGAATCATGGAAAGCTGCCACCAGACAGTGTAGATAATATTGAGCTAGATGGAGCAAGGGTCTGACTCAGTATAATGCAGCTTCCTAGGGCCAAACAGAAGGTGCTGCTCCTCAGTAGCAGAGCACATGCTTTGCAGGTTTGAACCCTGACATCTCTGGGGAGCAATTGCCAGTAGACAGTCCTGATTTAAATGGACCAATAGTCCAACTCTGTAAAAAGCAGCTTCCTAACAATCTTAGAATCTCCTCCACTTGGTGATAGGTAGAGTGGTGCAAATAAAATGCATATGGGGTGCCACCAAGTTGGATGATATCTCAGGCACAGTGACCTTGTCAAGTCCCATAATGGATTGCCTTGGACTGGCTTAGTCTGTCAGCACAGGGGACAGACATAGCAACTGGGATGATGCAGTTTCCTGTATACCAGCTGCAAAGTTCATGACGCATACGGTCTGAGAAGGTGTGTCACACAGTTTGTTCCTGTATGGTCACTATATTGTCAATATTCAAGGCATCATGGGTCACTTATTACTGGAATGCTATTCTGTCCCTCTACAGGATGCCAGGGTTCTGTGAACAGCCTTTCCTGGCGCGTGGCGATATAAAGTTGTGCATCTTTGTATTCTCCTCAGTAACCCTGGAGAGCTCTTGCTAGCCACCATAGACAGTCCTGAGCTAGACGGACCAATGTTCTGAGTTGGTGTAAACCCATATTCCAATATCGTCTTTACTCTTCCAGGTTGTTAAGTGGCAATCTTTCCCACCACCTGCTGCTTCATCCCTTTAATCTGAAGTTGCCAGGGATTGAACCTGGGGAACTTTGGCATGTGAAACATGTGCTCTGCCCCCTCTCTGCAGTCCCTCTCCTTGCAAACGTAAAGCAAACAGAGAGAATGGTCTGCCTAGCCATCTACTTTATTTCATGGTCCCTCCCTGTCTCCAGCAATTGTGCAACCCAATAAGGACTGTACATGGTACTGTTTCTGCGCCTTTGAATGTGTCTTAAGTGCACTGTGTTAAACAGATAGGGCCTTTATCCTGCCTGAAGAAAGTCATCTCCCCCAAGTTGCCATCATATCTACCTGATGCTGAAGAGCTTGTTTTTTCCTCAGTGAAAACTACCAATAAATATGGAGAGAACATTGTTCTGCCAGAAGGTGGCAGAAGTAAAATAGGCACATGCTAGCCTTATCACCTGGTACAAGAGTTCATGGTGTGGAAGGCTACAGAGAAAATCAAATCTTAATTCTCAAAGTACTTCTTCTCAAAGCATTAGATTTGCACTGTCATCAGTAAGAGTCTTTCTGACTTGATCTAGTCATTTTAATCTGGTATATAATTGAAGGGCGATTTCAAATGAACCCTCAAGTACAATACCACTTCATTAAGCACATCTAAACTGTTCCTTGGTTTGAATCTGGTGCCTCAACCAAGAAAACAGGCTAAGAATGTCAACAATCTTCCCTCTCTGACCCCCTCTGGGTTCGGATTCCACTTTCTCATATCCTGAGTATCCTTGTCCTTTTAAGCTGAGCAAGGATATAAGAGACGAACAGGTGATAGAAGAGAACAGAGAGAGATTTATTTAAAAACAATAAAACCCCTCAGTACTTTTTCAGCCACAGTACTTTATCAATATACTGGAAGTTTAAGATGTGTGTGTGTGTGTGTGTGCGTGTGTGCGTGTGCTGAATGTCTAGAAAACAGTGGATCAGAATAATAACTTCATTTCAAGTATTTGATACAGATACTTTAGATTTAGTTTTTGTGGTGTGACATATTATTTCAGTTCTTCTCAAAAATAGAAATCCCAGCGAAAAGTTTAGATATTTCAGTGTGCTACCAAGCCAGATTCAAGGTGCTCTTGGTAACATATAAGAACATGGGGTCTGACTATATGAAGAAATTACTGTTCCCATATACGTAGAATTGCTCCTTTGTTAAGATCAGAGGTCTTACAGGGAGCAGGAGCGGAAAGGAGAAGTTCTGTTGCAGAAGCAGAGGTCTCTTGTGCCAGCAGAACAGCAGTGCTGGATACAACCCTCTATCTTTATTGTGCAGATCCCAATACTTAATTTACAGGGTAAAATATTTGCAACTTGGGGGGAATTTCTGAAAATCATAGAAACTGTCATGGGTATCACAAAATACCCAATTCACAGAAGAAAAACTGTCAAAACTGACCTGCAAAAAAACCAACATGGGCAAAGCAGTGTGCCTCCCCCCATAAGAGAAATTAAAAAGGCAGGAGCCTCACCCCAAACAGGCAACCCTCCAACCAAGCAATAAAAACCACAAATGTAGATACACACAAACATAAACTGGGCAGTGGGGGACATAAACTTGGACTGGGTACTGTTTACAGATTTGTTAAAATTTAAGTTGCATATAAATTGTCCGATTTTATTTTATTTTTCAACTGTGATGCCCAGAGGCTATTCTCCTGGTGGTGGTGCTATTAGCTGAGGCACACGATATAATAAACCCGGGGGGTATATTTCCTATGGTGGCACCGGATGAATGCAACTCCCTACCGTCAAAAATAAGGCAGGCCCAGCTGTGATCAACTTTTGATGCCTGCTTTAAAAAGACCTAGCTGTTTATTGAGGTGTTTGCTAGGTAATAATTCTCAGCTTGGCATAATTTCCAGCTTTGCTGACTATAGTGGATGGAATCTTAGAATCCTAGAATTGTACAGTTGAAAGGCACTCTAAGGGTCAGCTAGCCCAACCCCCTGCAATGCAGGAATCTCAGCTAAAGCATCCATGATAGATGGCTACCCAACCTCTGCTTAAAAACCTCTAAGGAAGGAGAGTCCACAACCTCTTAAGGGACAGCTCTTACCGTTAAAAAGTTCTTCTAGATGTTTACTGGGAATCTCCTTTCCTGTAACTTGAATCCATTGATTCAGGTCCTACCCTCCAGAGCAGGAGAAACCAAGCTTGCTCCATCTTTCATGTAACAGCCCTTGAGATATTTGAAGATGGTTCTCATATCTCCTCTCAGTCTCTTCTTTTCCAAGCAAAACATACCCAACTCCCTCAGCTGTTCCTCATAAGGCTTGGTTTCCAGACCTTTGATTATCTTGGTCACTGTCCTCTACTCATGTTCTAGTTTGTCAATATCCAGAACTGGACACAGTACTCCAGGTGTGGTCTGACCAAGGCAGGATTGAGCAGTACTGTTATTTCCCTTGATCTGGATACTATACTTCTGTTGATGCAGCCTAGAATAGCATTAGCTTTTATTTTGCTGCTGCTTCATCACAGTGGACTTGTGTTAAGCTTGTGGTCTACTAAGACCCCTAGATCCTTTTCACATGTGCTACTGGGAAGCCAGGTGTCCCCCATTTATGCAGCTGTCCTACGTAAGTATAGAACCTTACATTTGTCCCTATTGAAATTCATGTCGGTAGTTTAGGCCCAGTTCTCTAAACTAAGATCATCTTGAATCCCAATCCTATCTTCTGCGGCATTAGCCATCCCTCTCAGTTTGGTGTCATCTGCAAATTTGATGAGGATCCCCTCAATTCCTTTGTCCAAGCCATTTATAAAGGCGTTGAACAACTACAGGCCCATGACAGATCCCTGTTGCACCCCATCTGTCACTTTTTTCCAGGATGACAAGGAACCATTAATGAGCACTCTTTGGGTTCGGTCAGTCAACCAGCTACAACGCCTCCTAACAATTAGAGTGGTTTAATGTTTTAATGTGTTTTGATCCTGCTGCATTTTGTCTGAATTTTGTAAACCGCTTTGGTGTCACTAAAATGATGAGTGGTGTTCAACTTATTTTAAATTAAACAATATGCTGCAGTTTGATTAGCCAAAAACATGTGTAAGCACTCTGGAGAAAGCTGACAATGTTGGAGACTAACAGGGCACACCCACAGAGGCACCCCTTGGATTCTGCTGCCTGAGTCAGCTGCCTCTGTCTGCTTCGGCCCTGTTCTCAGTTCACGTGGCTGAAACGAACAGGTTTAGGATCCAGCCTAAGTTCCCTCCCCTTGAATGCCCCCCTTTTTGGAGCCTACACTGAAGAAGAAGAAGAGGAGTTTGGATTTGATATCCTGCTTTATCACTACCCGAAGGAGTCTCAAAGCGGCTAACATTCTCCTTTCCCTTCCTCCCCCACAACAAACACTCTGTGAGGTGAGTGGGGCTGAGAGACTTCAAAGAAGTGTGACTGGCCCAAGGTTGGCAGCTGCAGGTGGAGGAGCGGGGAATCGAACCCAGTTCACCAGATTACGAGACTACCGCTCTTAACCACTACACCACACTGGCTCTGCTGGGCTGGGCTCACCCAGCAAGGTCCCAGCTAAGCCAAGCATGGGAAGTTACACCAACTGTTCTGGGAACAGGGGCCCCTCCTATAGGTTTGATTCCTCACTGAGCGATCTTCAATGTCAATATATTGACATTAGGCAGGCGCCATTAGTGTATTCTTTAAGATATCTGACGAAAATGTTTCTGTTTCAGAGGGCCTATTCAGACACGCAATTGTGTTTCGTCGTTTTTAACAGTTTTAAAATGTTCAAAATATATTTCCCCTTTTAATTTTCATTGTATTTTCATTACCAATATGTTTGCTGCCCTGGACCCCTTTGAGAGGAAGGGTGGGGTATAAATTTGATTAAACAAATAAATATATTTGTTTGTTTGCAGCAGCAAATAATCAGGAGTTTAATAATAATAATAACAATAACAGTAATAAACACAAGTCCTGTCACATTAAAAAATGGTTCTTAAAGTCCTTGTTTGTCTTCATTGGATTTCTTTCAGTGGAATGAAGGACTAGTGATGGTCTTTGAAGCTCAACTGCCAACTGCCATTGCTGTTTCAGGATTCTTAAAAAAGAAAAAAAAATCATCAAATGAGAGCTAACAACCCCACCAACTTACCTTTACCTAATTTTCACTGTTGTAACCTAAGTTTCCACGGAAACAGGGTTGAAAAAGCCGCCAGTAGCCAGCAGGCAGCCGGCAGCTGAGAGTGAGAACTCTCCTTTGTCACTTTCCACTAGTGGATACATGCTGAGCACTGAAAGTGCCAGTTTGCAAAGCCACCTAGATTTCTAAAATTTGCACCCCATTTAGAGTTTAAATGGGAGTGAAAGTGTGTGTGTGTGTGTGTGTGTGTGTTTGGGCTGGGGGTGGGGGAAGAGGTGATTAAATTAACCTGCTGTTTTTCACCCTGCGATTGGCACAATACATTCCAGAAAAGGTGAATTGCGGAATTGACTTTTGCTTTATTAGATATATTTCTTTCTTTTTATTATTATTATTATTTACATTCTATATCTTTACAGAATTACTTGTATATATGTGTGTGTGTGTGTGTGTGTGTGTGTGTGCAATGTGTATGCGCATGCAATATGTATGGTTCTTCTGTTTTCAAGGGCTATACATGATACCCTTTTTGTCTTCCATGTCTATTGCACACGTTGCCAAATGATAAGACCCATTCCACCACCAGGAGGATATTATAAGTAAATCATAGACATAAATCACCCTGTGTGACTTTGGGAGATTACTTTTAACCAGGAGCAGCTTGTTGCCAATGGAAAACGAACGTTCACAGAACAGCGATAAACATGTACAAACTGACAAACCCATCCCTGCCTTCTGTTTATGCATCTCTATGTCTGCAAGTAGAAAATAAGTTATCTACTTTGATAACGAGGCAAACAGTTGTATAAGAAGAAGAAAATTATGCTGCAATCACAGGCATACTTAATGCAGAGAAACTCCCACTTGAACGTATTTGGGCTTACTTCTGAATAGGCATTTTGGACCTCACTGGTAGAAAGGCAGCACTTTCTTCGCTATTACACACACACACACACACACACACACACACACACAGAAACACACACACACACTATCATCAACAACAACTTCTGGTTAAAAAGCTTCTTTATTTGGAAACCAAATACTAAAAATGTTTTATTTGCTAATGCAGTATTACAGATCTTAGAATTAAATAACGTAATAGAGCAGCTAATAGCACAGATCTTGGAATTAAATAATATCATAGAGCAAAAGTTGACTGTAACTGCGTATTGTAAAGATTGTCAGGAGCAAAATAGTTGGCACAGAAGTGAAGCTTGAGCATTCTTTCACCCTTTCCCTCCTCCCCACAAGCACAAGGATATAGTTGCTTCATGTGTGAGAAACTCAACTGACTTGCCTGTCGGATGCAACAGAGAGCAGAGCACGCAATGCCTTTTCAGTTTGCAAAAGTGTATTTCCATTCAATAAGCCACACTTGATTCCCCTATATTCCTTTTCAATTAATCTACAGGAGTAAAGGGCCGAAACCTATAAGCCTATTTTACGTTTTAGTTCTCAGTTTATAATGCAGAACCTTTGAAGCTGCTTTTGGCTATATAAAGATGTAACTCTCTTGCTTGGAGATGTAAACCATAAAGGAGATGCCTAGTGTAGTCTTTTTAGCTGCACTTTTTATAATTTATCTGCATGTACTTTTAACAGAACGACTATTCACGTCCTTTGCCAAAAAGTGTAAATGCTTTTCTTTTTTTAAAGGGGAGGAAATGCAAAAAGATGAAAACATGTAAGTCTAATTTTAAAAATCTTCTTTCTCTCTCTAGCATTCTACGATGGGATAATGAGACAGATGTCTCTCAACTGGAAGGACATTTTGACATTGTTATGTGTGCTGACTGGTAAGTACATAAAAAATCATAAAACTCATGTAAGGTGGGGGGAAGCTTTGCTGGAGTAATTGTGCTGTGCTGCTTGCTGATGGCTAAGCAAAGTCAACAAATGAAGCACAAAGCCACCTTAACCTCAACAAATTAATATTCATCTCCATGTGACAGTTATAAGGTAGTCTTCTATCACACAGTAACTTCTACCACATTATTTCCCAAAGATTGATTTTGAGAAGCATTTCCATTTTCTGGAATTGCCTCTGTTTCATGCTTGACGTATCAGTAAATGGACGACTTAGGCAAATTGCAAATAATTATGGCTCAGTGAGGAACAGTCTGGAGAAAAGGGAGTTTATCAACACAAACAGCTCAATTAGCTTACTTCTTAGGAAAGATCTGACTATTGATATAAGAGGATATATAGTCTGTGCTCCCCAGTAAATCTTTGGGGGATATTTCCCCCCGTTTCTCAAATCTGCCAAACAAAAGTAATAACATGCATCATCTAAGTGACATTGAGATGTTTGAATTAATAGTACATTAATTGCAATAAAAAGAAATCTGAGAAAAACACACACATCTTTGATTGACTGACAAGTTACAGAATAATGTTTTACTGTATATATTCAAGCATCTAGGTAGATTTCGCTGAATATAAATTACATTTTTAAAATTCTGCTGACGCACCCAGTTATATAAACTGCACCATGGTTCCCATAAGGTTATAAAGTGTATTTTAAAGATATATATTTTACATAAATATAACTTCATGTATACAGCTTTTCTTAGCTGTATGTTATCATAGGAGAGCATGATTTAGATCTGTAGCAATCAGTGAGAGTTCAGCTATTGACTTCAGTAGGAAAGTATGCAAAATAAAACATACGTACATAATCATTATGCAGACCTTTATAAAAAAAATAATTATTGTTCCACAAGATAGTTCAGTCTAAGTGACGTCTGAATCGAAATGATTAAACTAAAGGTTACCTTCCCATTGTGTCCTAATATGTGGAACTAACTCATAAGCTAGACACATGCTTTTAAATATTTGGCAATACTTCTCTGAATGAAATATTTATGTTTCTTTCTAATGCTTCCTAAGTATTTCTTTGTCCTTTCTTTTCTTCTTTTATGACTTCCCAGTGAATGAAATAAGGTTTCTCTTCCCGTTGCGTTGCATTTCAGAAAAGTTCTTTGTTCCCAAAAAGGACAGACATGGGTTTCTAACTAATCACTGGTAATGTGCCTCAGAGATGCATCATCTGATTAAAATAAGGAGCTAAACAACACCATATGATTTCAGCAAGTAATTTAGTAAATGCCTTCCTCACCAAATATTAGAATGGATACTCTAGGTTTCATTGCACAGATGAAGTTAATGCTGGACAGGATTAGATCAGATTAAGTATGAAAGTCAGATCAGAGTGCTGGCGGACATGAGCAGGAGGGCAGCAGTCTTCTCGGAGGCTTAGACAAGGCTCGCATATGGATGTTCTCCAGATTATGTGGGTGAAGCAAGGTCTTGCCAAGAGATTTAGAGTTAAATTTGTTCTTCACACAAATATCAAAACAACCTGGCCATGCCATCTCTTATATTCCTAATTCTCACACCGTGTTATCCTATTTGTACTATGGAGAATAGCGGAGCGAGCAAGATTTAACTCTTACTACTCTCCCCCAGTTTATTCCTCTCATCCTGTGGGTAAATTGCTGGCCATACGGGTAGATTTATTGTTGTCTCATTAGAAAACAAAGGATTGCGCTTAATAGATTAAATACACATTCGCTTGCCAGACATGGAAAACACGTATCGCATTGGCTCTATTTACACTGAACCATATATAAATTTACACTGAACCATATATAAGTAGAAAGCAAATTTATAAAACATTTTCACTAACAGCCAAATGAATGTGAGATGTGGAACACAGATTTCTTAAAAAACACTGGTTATTTTGTTGGCCCGAGGTAAAATGCAAGTGTACCTCCATGTTTCTTTAATAAGCATAAAATAATACTTCTTCCTTTCCGTTTTTCTTCATCTTCATTTACAGTGTGATGAACTATCTGGGCTGCTGAGTCGTGTTAATATTTAGTCTGCATCATTTCCATGCTCACTTTCTTTCCAAATAAAGAATCACTTGAATGATATTTTCACCCTAAATATTCGTAATATTATAAGATGTTCAGTAAGTGGGATAAAAACAAAATAAATACAATGAGTTAGCAACATGGGTGTAATAATATTGCCCAGATCATTGTCAGTCATTAAGATCTGTAATTAGAACAAAGCAGAAACCTGTGTTCAAATGTTAAGTAGAATGACAAATTCACGGAGCACTATTTCTAGTAAAGGTGGCAGTGTATGATTCTCTGAATAACTAAACATTGGCACTACTTGGTTCCATTTACAAGAAAACAAGCTCCATTCATAAACATGTTTCAAACTCATACTGAGTTTCAGCTAAAAATATACATGATTATGAAGAGTAGTGCTATGTTTAAACTCTTAAATCATCCATATATTTTCATTCAGTCATTTGAACACATTGTATTCAAGGATTGAGAATATATGAATAGTGTATTATTACATATCCTTTAGGTTATAAAAGAAATCAGAGGCAAGCTCAATAGTGGTTAGCTGCTGGAATTGTGTGTGTGTGTGTGTGTGTGTGTACGGACACAATTAAAAATAATTGTGAAGCAGTGCTTAAACAGAAATTTAAGGGAAATATGAGGCAGCATTAAAGTCAATGTTGAGTTATGGTTTATTTCTATACCGATTTTTTTGGCCCCAAGGCCCTGAACAGCATACTAATAGAAAATAACAGAATCAAAATAACAGAAAACCGAAAAATCAGAAGATACCCACCAGTCATCTTGGATAAGCTAGATCACTAGTGTGCACGTATTGTGCGCTTCTTTTACACTGGATGTGTCAGTGAAAACACAGAGTGAAAGGAATACTAACTTTCAGGGCAAGTTCACATGTCCAGTTACAGAGAGAGCAAACAACAAGGAGACATCAGGTTCCTCCAAAAGTTAGATAAAGGATGGTAATGAGAAGTAAATGAGCCATGTTAACACAATTCATTTATCATATGGTAGCCACAAGCATCAAATGGCAAACCTAACATGTTACTCTTATGTCAGGGTTCCGTGTTGCCGGAGCCCATTTCCCAGCAAGCGTGGCCAATGACCAAGGATAATGGTGTCCACTATATGTAGAACCAAGAGACCGATTTATAAAACCTCTGCTCAAAAATGGAACACACTCGAACAGGGTGGAAATGGTGAAATGGCTGCTGAGTGATACTGATGACTTCGTAACTTATAAAGTAGCACTATATGCGTTGGCAGCTAAGAAGATCAGGAGAAAAGAACTAGATAAAATAGCTGTCAGTTGCAAAGGTGATTTGGACATTTAAGCTGGCACATCCTACCTGAGAAGCCATTGCTATTCTATCGTATGCAACAAATAATTTTTAGGAGACGTGATTGTGGTTTCTTATATCTGCAGTGCCTGATGTTTTTATGGTTTTTATGGTTATTGTTGCTTTTCTTTTTGTTCACTTCATGAATGATGCCATGGCCTTTGGCTAGTGCAATAAAGTTGATAATGATGATGATGATGATGATGATGACCAAGGATAATGGGAGCTGTAGTTCAGCAACACCTGAAGGGCCAGAGGTTGCCCACTCCTGCCTTCATTCGCAGCTTCCCAGTCCTGCCTTCATTCTTCCAGCTTCCCAGCACAGTGGGTTTCTATCACTTGCCAAGAGGGATGGGGCTTGGGGGAACTTGGTGTAGGTCAGTACATGGTGATGGAGCCATTCCTCACCGGCCACTACTGCATGAATTACACTAGCATCTCTGGTTTCTGTTGGCCATAGAGGCTCACTGGATGCTGTGTGTAGGCAAGCAGAGTTCTCATGTTGTTGTTGTTTAGTCGTTTAGTCGTGTCCGACTCTTCGTGACCCCATGGACCAGAGCACGCCAGGCACTCCTGTCTTCCACTGCCTCCCGCAGTTTGGTCAAGCTCATGCTGGTAGCTTTGAGAACACTGTCCAACCATCTCGTCCTCTGTCGTCCCCTTCTCCTTGTGCCCTCCATCTTTCCCAACATCAGGGTCTTTTCCAGGGAGTCTTCCCTTCTCATGAGGTGGCCAAAGTATTGGAGCCTCAGCTTCAGGATCTGTCCTTCCAGTGAGCACTCAGGGCTGATTTCCTTAAGAATGGAGAGGTTTGATCTTCTTGCAGTCCATGGGGCTCTCAAGAGTCTAGTGGCCCTTTTTGCATCAGAACTATACCATGCAGTTCTGCCGCCGTCAGGAACTAGCATTATTTAAATCCTATGCACCTGTCCCATAGGAGCTGGCACTCACCATCATTATTGTTTTTTTGCTTATTATTAAAATATTTCATGCTTATATACAACTATCTGTGGCACTGCATTACAAACACTGCTTCCATATAGCACCCAAGATGCTGACATCTAAGAATGGGATTGCATCTGCCTCCATTGTTGTACCACATGTGACTGAGGAGTTTAGGTTTCTTAGGATGGAATATAATAGTGCTGGACGACAATAGCTTTGAAGGCTGTGCTTCAAAGTTATTCGAAAATTAAAGACAATGGCATCTTGCCTTAAAAAGAAAAAAAAATCACCTGGGTGGCAAGGATAAATTTGCAGTGGGGAGAATCAACGTCCTTTTATTGAAGAAAGTATCTTTATCACTTTGTGTGGATGACAGGTATATTTATTTCAGGCACCAGTCCATCCATTTCCAGACAGGGGCAGCTACAGAATTTGCACACATAAATTCCATTTCTGAATTCCTTTCAAAGTTCTCACTGAAATTGGCACCAACTGCATATTGTCTATATATTGATAAGACTGCGCTAAGAATGTAGGCGGCAGCTTGTTGCGTTTTGGAGTAATAACATTGTTTATTTAGATCTAGCTTTCCCCCGCTCGTTTTCAGTTTTTATGAAAAACTGATGGTCTGGAAGTAAGCGCTCTCCCCCAACCCACAATGAATGTGTTTCAGTGCATGACAGCTTTGCTGTTTACTGAAGCCGTGCAAAACTGTAAATGACAATGAAGAGTGAACAACTGGAAATCATGTCTGAACCACCAGCCATAAACTGTGATACTTGGCTGTCACATTACATGCAAAATAAAAAGATTTGACATGATAGCTTATAAAATATAAACATGTATCCATGCTCCAGAGATGCGTGCAGTATTTTGCAGACAATAGTACAAAATATGTGGGATTCAACAGAGAATGGCATGTGTTCTCGCTGCCTTTTCTGGAATGTCGTCCTCTGCAGTTTAAAGGGTCAACTGACACATATCCTCCAGATGCCATTTCATATACCTGCATGCAGCAACCTCAACACATCCCTTGCATCTTTTGTGCTTGGGGGCCAGGGAGAGGGGGGTATGTCAACTTTACAGATTCTGTAGAGCCACTGGCGTGGCTTTTTGACATTCCCCAACCTTCTTATTCAGCGAAGCTCTTTCACCATCAAGAATAACAGCATTTAGTCCTGATGCCTTCTGAGAATGAATATTCTTGCTGGGAAGAAATATGTTAAGCCCAGGGGATTTAAAGTTATGATATGTTCCCCATTTTTGAAGCTAACATGTGTCTTGTGAAAGCAAAACTGGTGGACGTACTGTAGCATGAGTGCGCATGGAGTGACAGAGCATTAATCACATTACAGTGGTAACGAACATAAAGGTTCTATAACAGAAAAGACTTTACCATTCATTCATCTATAAGCCAGAGTAAAATGGATGTCTGTAAACAAGGAACCAGCACGGACATCTTGGTTTGTCTTGTTCCATAGATGTGACAAATTATTAGTCATATCACAGGGTCAGTGATTTTATAGGATAGGGATCAGACCAAAGGACTACTTAGCCTAGCATCTTGTTTCAAGCCGTGGCCCACCAGATCCCTCTGGGAATCCCAAAAGTGTACATAGGTGCAACAACCCTCTCCCACTTTTGTTCCTCATCACCTGGTACTAGCCACGATGGCTGTGTTCTACCTCCAATATCAAAGGCAATATGTCTCTGAATACCAGTTGCTGTCAATCAAAGGAAGGCAGTGTGATGTTGCACCCGGGTCCTGCTTGCAGGCTTCCTCTGGATCTCTGGCTTGCCACTGGGGGGGGACAGAATGCTGGACTAGATGAGCCTTTGGCCTGAAACAGCAGGACTTTTCTTATATTGTTATGGTAGTTCAGAGGCATACTGCCTCTATTCCGGTTTTTAAAACTGGGGGCATTTCAGAACAGGTGAGTAGGAGAAGACAGAATTTTCATGCGCCAGGTAACCAAGGGGTTGAGGAAATGGTAACTTCCCTACAGCTACAATTAACCAAGTGGCAAGTAATGTGCCGTGTAGTAGTTGCTGTTTGAGATTGTACTGTTTTACCAGTCTTCTGTCTGCCATTTGGACCAGCATGGATCAGTGAAGTACCCATGTGGGTTGCTGTGTCAGGCACACACTAAATTCTTGCTTCTGACACTCAGAATTCATCTCAGGCCCCTGTTCATTGACCACGTTGCTAGCGGGTTCAACCCACTCCCAGTATGTCTGATACCCGTATCTCAAAGTCCAACGTTAATATTTGGCATCCTAGTTGGCATCAATTCATTTCGGCTAAGGAACTAATAGTCCTGCTTAATGCTCTGCCTTATCCAAAAGACAGGGACACGGGTGGCGCTGTGGGTTAAACCACAGAGCCTAGGGCTTGCCGATCAGAAGGTCGGCGGTTTGACAGGGTGAGCTCCCGTTGCTTGGTCCCTGCTCCTGCCAATTTAGCAGTTCGAAAGCACGTCAAAAGTGCAAGTAGATAAATAGGTACCACTCCAGCGGGAAGGTAAACGGCGTTTCCGTGTGCTGCTCTGGTTCGCCAGAAGCGGCTTAGTCATGCTGGCCACATGACCCGGAAGCTGTACGCCAGCTCCCTCGGCCAATAAAGCGAGATGAGCACCGCAACCCCAGAGTCGGCCATGACTGGACCTAATGGTCAGGGGTCCCTTTACCTTTATCCAAAAGACCCACCACAACAAGTCTGAAGCAGGTTGATAATATCGGAAAGAAGGTTGATGTGCTCCTGTTTGATATTATTTTTTTCCTCAGGTAGAACATAGTGGAATTCTATTTCAAAAATGAGATTAAAATAGTACTCCTGTGGCACAATGGGTCAGTGCGTCTGGCTGTTAACCAGAAGGTTGGTGGTTTGAGCCCACCCAGGGACGGCTGTGGACAGGATTCCTGCATTGCAGGGGGTTGGGTTAGATGACCCCAGGGTCCCATTCCAGCTCTACAATTCTATGATTGTATGACTCATCCAGACCAGCCTAGCCCCAAAAATACCAAATCTGATGGCTGCAATGATTCTATGATGGCTACAAGGAATGGAGCCTTTTCAGTGGGGATGCCTTGCAGTATGCCTTAATGAATAAATAAACTCCCTAGCTAAACTGGCTAAAATTGTAATGAGAGGCCAGTTGTGTGGTGAGGGATTTCTACTGTAGAGCCTAAGTATGTAATGCATTTTGCTGAGTTTGTTTTTATCAAGTTGCTCTCTCCTGGTATATTGCTGATTTTAAATATGCCACCTACACACACACACACCCATCACACAGGGAGTCTTTTTTAGGACTTTAAGTTGGCACAGAATTTTTAAAAAACAGTCCACTAAAATTCTATTTTTAAAAACAGGGGAGCAGGAAGGCTTTGTTCTGCTGTTCATTTGCCGTCCTGAAAGAACATGTGAAATGCTACCCTTGCCTTACGTTATTGTATTGATTCTGATTTCTAATATGCCATCTGCTTAAAATAAAAAATACACTAATCACTGACCATTTATTCTTGTTGCATAGCAAAACATTTCCGGCTGACCTTTCTGCCTTGAGCTTTGGACAAAAAAATGGTTACAAGCTTCAGAATTTGTTTGTTTTCTTGTTTAAAAAGTGCATGAACTGGAAGGAATTTAGACCTCAATTTCTCCTTCACAGCAATGTGTAAACATATGTAATTAGCCTTGTACTTATCTGCATTAGTATCATTAGAACTGAAACCCCTTTTTAATCTGGATTCTGTTCTCTTCTCAATGTCAGCCTGTTTCTGGACCAGTACAGAGCTAGCCTTGTGGATGCAATAAAGAGATTACTCCAACCCAGTGTAAGTATGTTTCTATTTTCTCCTGAACACGGGCTTCAGAATAATTAGTCTGTGCACAATGATTGAGAGAGTAATGGAATGGCAGGATTAATGTCATGTAATACTTTAATACTTATTATGTCCAACTTCAATTGAGTCTTCTAATCTATCAGATTCCTTCCTAATCATAAACTAGGAAACTTCTTATACTTGGCCTTCTGATAAGGAACACAGTGGGTAGTAAAATAAATGAAACCGCTTCAAAGATAGTGTGAGATTATTTTTATCAAAGCGTTTCTTGAGTATTTTCCTTTGATAACAATGTCTTCATATTAAAGTAAAATTCCGATATTGAAAGTTTTTATGTTGGCTTCTGTCATTTGTAATCCCTTCAATGGTAACCTTTGTCATTGTGTATTTATTTATTGCAAAGTACCATTTTTATGTCTTTCATTGCTGCTTATATTAAGTGAATAAAATCCTTAGACTGATCCATAGCCTAAAACTCTGCTTCTTTCTTTCTTTCTTTCTTTCTTTCTTTCTTTCTTTCTTTCTTTCTTTTTCTTTCTCTCTCTCTCTCTCTGTGTAAGAAAACTATACATTTACATATTATAAATGGTAGGACATAGTAAATACAACAGTGAGTGACAACAAGTATATATATTGGGACTGGATGGGGAACATATATTATATGATGGTTTAGCCGCTGCTCATTATATAAACTTAAAATTCCTGACGCGTGCACATACATGAAACTAATACATTTGTTTCAGACCAAAAAATAAATTTATCTCTTTATATCATTCTAGATAAACAATTTGATTTTTAAAATTTTTATCCTCAAAGGTTAGGGCTGCTAACAATATTTAAAGGCAGCATATGAAGCACTTGAGCAAATAAAACATTTAAATACGATTGCCTTAAAAGCAATCCACTCTTAACAGAGTGTCCTCCGTAAAACCCAATCACGAAATACTTGTCGGAATAAATAAACAGCTTAACATGGTCAAGAATTATTTCTTGGAGGTAGGGCTGAACAGCCACATGTTACGTTAACCCCACCCTGGATGGTTAAGTCCAGTAAGAGGTGACTAGGGTGGCGCTGTGGTCAAAACCCCTGAGCCTCTTGGGCTTGCCAGTCAGAAAGTCAGCAGTCCGAATCCGCAAAACAGGGCGAGCTCCCATTGCTCTGTCCCAGCTTATGCCAACCTAGCAGTTTGAAAGCACACCAGTGCAAGTAACCCCACCACCAGCAGTTTTTCAAGGGGGGGAAGAGTGGGGCATTGAAAAATGGAGCCAGACACACTCTCACCTTCTCGTACTTGACCTTCATGAGCCAGGGTGAGCATGGCTCCAACTCACCTGAAGGAGCCCAAAAGCCCAAACCCTTTTGCATTGCTTTTCCAGGGAGAGCACATTCACCCTGATAAAGCAAGCCGTTGCGAAAACAGGGGCTCTATTGCTCCTCACAAGCATTTCTTTTGCTTTCCCATTTGAATGCAGAAATTCTGCGTGTGTCGTGTACCTTGAGTATAAATGGCTGCTTCATTATAGCTCAGTCCTGTGCAAATCTTCTCGGCGTAAGACCCATTTAATTCAGTGGGGCTTGTGTTGTTGTTGTTTAGTCATTTCATCATGTCCGACTCTTCGTGACCCCATGGACCAGAGCACGCCAGGCATAGGGGTAGGATCCAGCCTTAATCTCTTTTCTCGGGGATCATCATCCTACAATTTCAAGGGTTCTTTGGCAGAAGTATATTTTTGTATTGTAGATCGTATGACCTTAGTTTCAACACACCCTGTATTGAAGAGTTTGATACCCGGACCCAGTGCTATTTTTCTAGAAAAAGAAGTACCGGATCTCACCATGAACACCTCCCTTGTTCTCTTAGAATGGCAATGGCGCCCATCTGAGAAATGCCGGAACTGATTTCTGGCTGGAAAAAAGCCCTGCCCAGACCCATTGGTAAACTTGAACAGTATGTCTGCCTCTTCTATCTAAACACTGAATCTTGATCCTTTCTTCTGTGCCCTCAGAATACATGTGATCCCAATGTTAGGTTCCTGTCTAGCATGTGAGATTGGGATGACCCTTTGCCAAGCAGTTCATTATGCTATTGGTGCAAAGATGATGTCAGACCAAAGAGGGATTGGATGGCAGAGTGAGAGGGGTTTTTTCCACTTTCAAATTCTAGCTTGAATGAAATATTGACCTCTGTACTTCACAACTTGTTCCTCCATGTATTTGAGAATGTAGCCAAAATGCATTAGTTACATTGCATTGTAGGCTCATGCTTAATTCATGCTACACAATTGCCTCTGGGTCTCTTCAAATATTTTGAGTTTTCCAGCATCGTTGTTTATGTACAAATCAGTTTCTCACCATTTCCCTCCTAGATAATTAATGCTTCTACTTTCTGGAAATGAGTTCCTTTCTCTCCCTCTCCTTTGCGTTGCTTCATTTTAATGCTGCCTTTTCCCCTAAGTGGACCGGTCTAGTGTCTGTAGCCCCGTCAGGGAGAGCCTGCTGATGGTATTTGGGTCACAGCGTCCATTCGTACAGTGAAAGCCCAGAGGCTAGGGTTACTTACTTTCCTTTTGAGATATCTCTAACAGATTATCCAAGTTCCACTGAACTCTCTTGGAAAAATGGCAGTAGCAATTAGGAAGGGTTATGGTAATGTATATATAGAGATATATATATATGTATATATGTATATATATATATATATATATATATATATATATATGCAGGGTTTGGTGTCTTCGGGTGTCTTCCCGTGTAAGAGTTGGGGTGTCTAGGCGACGTTTCGACGAGGTCTCACTCGTCATCTTCAGGCTGGTGCTTTCGGCTTCTTGTTACTGGAACTAGTTCCAGTAACAAGAAGCCGAAAGCACCAGCCTGAAGATGACGAGTGAGACCTCGTCGAAACGTCGCCTAGACACCCCAACTCTTACACGGGAAGACACCCGAAGACACCAAAACCTGCATTCCTGTACCCGTGAAAATCTACGAAAGCAAATATATATATATATATATATATATATATATATATATATATATATATATGGATGGTGTGGGTGTGCACTAATGTATACATCAGCCCACAAGATGAGCCTGCAAACAACTTACATCAGGAGTAGCCAATATGGTGCCTGTCGGATATTGTGGATGATGGGAGTTGTAGTCCAATAATATCTGGAGGGCACTTGGGTTGGGAGAAGCTGGTATGCACTGATACCAACACAGCTGGTCAATTTAAACTTGGAAACCAGTTTAATTGCCTGCCTTCCATCAATTTAAATTAAATGTTAGAAAAACATAATTGTCCTACAATGGGTTATCAACTATTTTAAAAATCGTATCAGCAGCTGCAGAGTGCGAAACAGCAGGCTTTACATTGCATAGTGACTTTGTGGTCATGCACATGTGTTAGTACTAGAGATGAAGCATCTTTCAACCACCCCTCCCCCCCAATGAATTTTCAGTTTTAGAGATTCGAGGGAGGAAAACCGAACCCTGGAGAATGAGAACTCACATTCAATTTTTACATACGCTGCCTTGCATATACAAAAGACAACATGTATTCATTACCAATGTAAATCAGTTTAGCATCAGTAGCTGCCTTGTAAAAAGTTATGAGTGTTTTCCCTAGCTGGAGTGACCTTTACTTGCTTTGATGGAGGGTGGAGGGTGTGTTGGCAGCTTGCAGAAACCTGTGACTTTTGTGCAGCTAGAATGCGGCCTACTGTGCAAGGTTGGAGTCACAGCCATTGTTCCCCCCATTTTTGCCTCTGGCCCTGCCCATCAATGGCATGCTGCCCCCAGAAAGTTGCCCACGAAGGAATTTGGGGCAATGCTTTTCAATGGAACAGCAGTGAGGAGGGATCAGGAAAATGCCGTTTGTACAATAAACATACATAAACACATACGTAGTTTTATTTGTATGCCGCCTTTCCACCGTTCAAGCCAAGCTGAAGGCAGCTTACATCATGAAAAAATACATAACTGCAACATAACAAAAGTAGTAATAGTAAATACAAAACCAAACTGAAGAGTTTCCACATAAATCACAGCAAAAGATACCCCCCAAAAAGAAGCAGCAGCAAGAGCAACAATTCCCACCCAAACAACACCTCTGCGGCCTCAGGCCCTGCCCTCCCAGGTCAGGTGTTAAAAAGGCCAGAGCTTTGTGTGATGCTCAGTTCTCATTTCCAGTAGAAGAGCCAGTCTGCCCAGGTTAAGTACCTTAAGATCAGGGCCAGAATCAAGGATCAGCAGGGCTGGCATCTGCCCAGGGCTCACACTCTTGCCACACACTGACAAGAACCCCAAACCTGCTATTCCTCTTTCACCATTGCAACCTACTAGTTCACTGTCCTTCATTTTGGTCCTGAGTATCAGTAGAGTATCGGTAGATGCCACTGATAAATCTTCCACTCTCATAAACTTTGGGATACAACCCATTGTGTATATCCATCCTAATCGTGAATGAAATGGAAGATGAATTCAACACAATTTTCTTTGCAATTTGTGCAGTAACGATGCTTTTGTTGTATTTAAGACACGTAGCAAACTTTCTAACATGTATGGACAAGGTGAAATAAGTTTTATCACATTTAGGTGTAAATATTATTTGAGTCTCTTTAGTCAAGCAGCTGCATATTCTGAACCATTTACTTTCCAACTGTGAATACTTTCCCAACAGAACAATGACTGCTTTAATGAGCTCCTTGAATTTTTGATCACGTTTATGCCAAAGGTGATTTATTTACAATTTTAAATAAAAATGTATAAATGTTCTTCTTAATGTTCTAGGGGAAAGCGATGATATTTGCTCCAATCAGAGGGAATACTCTGAACCAGTTTTGCAATCTAGCTGAAAAAGCTGGTTTCTCTATCCAAAGACATGAAAATTATGATGAACACATTTCAAACTTCCACTCCAAGGTTAGTTTTCTGCTCGTGTTAGATAACACTTTAATCCGCATTGCATTTTGAAGAGATCATGGTCCTTTTGGCAGGTAACCTAAATGTTTGATTAAAGTACTCTTAGGTGTGCTGCCTCTAAATAGCTATTTTTTTGTATCTGATTATTCTGTGTGGAAGAACCATCCTTTATCTTTGCAAGTCTAGAAGAGCTTTGTAGAAGCTTCTCCTGTTTACCATTTCCACAGAACTAATCTGTTCATTCATAAGGGTCTAATTCAAAACATTCATATGTTTAATTTAGCTCATCTCATACACATCTATGGCAAGCAAGCACATCCGTTTTAAGCCGAAAGCCTGAAGCTGTTAACTCCATTTAATGCTGGAATATATGAGAATAAATAGGAGGTGAATGTCTAATTGTATCATATTGTGGTTTAAATCCTTATCTAACTGTTTTATGGCTGGGTCAGTTGGCAGCTTCAAGCTGCTAAATCTCATACTGAATTTCACTGTTGTGGGGGTATATTTCAGATCTAGGCACTACAAGATTTAGGTCAAAGGCTCTTATCTGAGTGTGATTTTTAAGCTTGCTTACATAAAGCGACTTGTTATCACTCTTCTCTTTTACTACATATAGATGTAGACGGAGAGAAGGCAACACAAAAAAACTTTTTAGGAATTCCCTTCTTCCATGCTTAACAGCCCTACTTATCAAAATCAGAGTTATTACATGGGGGAGGCTTAGTTCACTGTACATCTGACACCCAGAATTGGACTCTTATCAGAACTCCTTCCTTCCCTTTTCTTTTTCCTTTTCTCCTTCTCTGTCTCTATGGAAGACCCCATCAAGCAGCTGGCTGGAACTTCCAAATGCCTGCGATCGGTCTCCTGTGCCACAAACCATGGCTAGGACCATCTGGTCACAGGGTAGAACAGGAAGCAGATGTTCCCATTCTCTGTGCCTGTGTGACATATATGAAGCCCCAGTTCAAACTCAGCTTTGCAGAAAGGAATATGTAAGAGGCAGCCACCATATTGCTGCCACATGGAAAGACGCCACAGTGCTAATGCGAGCAGCTCCTTTCATGGCTTCCTCTCTGTCTTCAGCCAGGAAGTACAGGTGGAGCTGAAATGGTCAAGTGGCTCAGCAGTATTGTGTCTTCATAATGGTGCATTAATAAGGCTGCCATCATGGTTTTCTCTCTTCCTAATGGCTGCTGTTGGCTTCTAAGTTCATTTGTCTAATATTTGACCCAGTCAACTAAAAGCCACATAAGTGAAGGAGCAGGCCAGACAGCTGTGGTGTTTTCACAGTGCAGTGCTATTTCAGCCACTGTCCATAGGCTCAAAATTCCCCACAAGGTCGGGCACGGCCAATAACATTTATGTTGGAAATGCCATGGCCAAGCCAAGGCTTAACATGGTGTCCATAGCATTTTACCTGGATACTGTAAAACAAGGATCAATCCATCTGCATCCTGAAGCCAGAACAGGACAGTTAGTTACAGCAAGGTCAGCTTCTGAGATCCATAGGCCAGTGAGGGAGCTGTTATATAACTTCCCTATGAGGAAGAGCTAAACTAAATTATACTTCAGAAGAAAACTAAGGGGCATTGTAGAAAATATGTCAGAATCCATGTTCATTCAATGAAACTGACTGGCAGAAGGTTCGGAGCAGGCAAAAGAGAAAATAGGTCTTCATGCAAACTATGATGTAGCATGATGTGCTGAGGGCCACTAGCTTATCTTGGGGGCTTTACAAAGCTAGGTCTATTGATAGACCACCCCCATCATTCAGCCCAGACACTGTGGTCCAGCTCCGAGGGCCTTCTGGCAGTTCCCTATTGCAAGAGGTGAGGTGACAGGGAACCAGGCAGAGGGCCTTCTCGGTAGTGGCACCTGCCCTGTGGAATACCCTCGCATCAGATGTCAAAGAAATAAGCAACTATCCTACTTTTAAAAGAAATCTGAAGGCAGCCCTGTTTAGGGAAGTTTTTAATGTTTGGTGTTTTATCGTGTTTTTAATATTCTGTTGGGAGCCACCCAGAATGGGCAGCGTATAAATGAATTGTTGTTGTTGTTGTTGTTGTTGTTGTTGTTGTTGTTAGACACAACCGCCAAAAAGAATACCCAGGTTTGGAAGCAGGATGCCATTGATCACCAGCTGCTAGGGGGTTCCCTGTAGGCATTTGTTTTGCCTCCTTGTTGAAAATAGGATGGTGAATTCAATGGCATGGCTCCTCTTGCATTATGTTCAGTGATCTACCGACAAATAGAACTTACAAGCAGTCACTCAAGCCATTCTTGTCTCAGCTTTTGCAGCTCCTTTAAGAGCCAGAGCTTGAACTGCCAGAGTTACATGTCACTGTCACTGTCCAGCTTTAGCCTGAGCCTGTTTATCCTGTCTATCCCACTGCAGTGTCAAAGAGGGATATTCCGTGTTTTGGACTACAAATCCCATTGGCCATGCTTGCTGGGGTTGATAGAAGTCCAAAACATCTGGAGGGAACCAGGTTTGGGGAAGGTTTGTCAAGACCCCAGAATTCATTATGGTGGGTTTGCTGGGACTACAAGAGTTACTTTCCTGGGTAATCAACCAGGATTTCTGTTAGTTATGGAGCTGGTTGTGAAAGGGGCTTCTGGGTGTGACTCTTGTGTTAAAATCTCAAGAGGCGTTTCCCCTTCATTTAAGACTGCTGGAAGAATCTGACACACCCGCTTCCCAATTTTGCAACATATTCCCAGTCCATACTATCAGAAGCAAAAGCAGATCGTCCGTATTAAGTTTCACAAATACAAGGTGTGTCAATACACTGCAAGTAATCCCATCTCATCCACTTCTTTTGCCTTCTAAATGTCTTAGAATTATGCAAAATATTTGGGTTAGTATTTCCCGAGATGCAAATTGTTTGCCTGCCACCACTGGAGATAATCCGGTTCTTGAAACAACTTTACGCTATTGCACAAGCAGCACCCAACTTCCACCTGGCAGCAGTCAGGAGGGAAGAGAAGGGAAGCCGGGACCATTCTACCTGCAGCTGAAAGATCTGCAACTTTGGGGTCCTCCTCTCCACCTCATCTGGGAATTAGAAAAACTTCTTGCTAGGAATGTGTACCTGAGTTTGCTCATTTCCTCCTCCCTTCCATCCACCCTCCCAATCAATTTTCACTTTGTCTTCACGTCTTTTTTGCATTGTACGTCTATGGACAGGTCTGACTTGTTTGTTAGCAATCTGTAAGCCACTCATGGAGCCATTTATGGCTGAAGAGCACAGTAAGGATTCTTTAGATAAAGAACAAACATTAATCACCATGTGAAAATCAGGTCCACCTGGAAGCGAGCACCCACTTTTGTGATAGCGAGAAACAAAGGTGGGGGCACTGCACAACTTGTAATGCACCGAGCTGAACACAACCCACCAGTCATGCATGCCAACAGCCCATCAGGGACTTGGCGGAAGGAGGGGGAGCTTGTTAAGCACTCTGCGTTATGTGGCTGCATTTGCTTTGGTCCCAAGTTGTGTAGGCTTGCAGAAGGAGGGGAATGCAAGAGAAGGCACCAAGGCTGTCTCAGCCCATGCAGGATGGCTCTGGTGACTGATTGCAGCCGCACCATTTCTCAGATAATGGCAGCAGCTTCCCAGCTACTTTGGCTGGCCCTGCCTGCTCTGTTTTGGGGACTTCTCCTGATGGGAATAGCACTGCCAGTAGCTTCCCAACTGCCCATGCTTCTGGCAGGCACAGTGGGGGGCCTCCGCAGTGGCCAAACTGCCTGATGGAGCCCAGCAGAGGGACACCTCTGTGTCATCCTCACCCCTTCCAGTAAAAGTCGGGGCTTTACACAGCATGGGCCGATGTAGATTATGACCTTTCAGGACAGAGATCCATTCATTGACTGTAAGTCTGTGGTCCTGTTCTTTGCTCTTTGGGTTAAGGCTAGAAATTTGAAAGACTTGAGGCCAAAGCAGATGTTGCTTTAAGTGTGGCTAGCAGCTGCAAGAGAGGTTTAACCTTTTCCTCCCCAATGAAACTGACTAAAATTGGCGGGGGGGGGGTTCTCCTAACGCTAGCTGTTACAAAGTAGGG